>NC_043749.1:28465739-28683239 GCF_902148845.1 Salarias fasciatus
CCAATTGGGGGCCTGGCAGCAAACATTTCAGAGATTGTCTAATAATGTGCATTATTTCTGACAGAATGTCATGATGCTTACCCGCAAAATAAACAGCAGAACCTGGGCTAACCGAATATATCAGCCATTATTTCACACTCCAAACACAGCTCAAACACGAACTAAATGAATTATGAACCATATTCGTGACCGTGTCAACCCACTCGCCGAAATATTGATCGTGGCGCTATGAAACATGATACAATTCACACAAACAGCCTCTCGGACGAGAGCTGAGACTCCGCTGGTCACAACCATGCCACTCAAAGCCGTCTAAAACCACAGAATCTGCCAGAAAATGCCACTAAAACAGCCAACAGCAAGATCGTGTTTTCAAACTGTGGTAAAAAAATCGCCTCTTACCTGGACTTTTGGCAATATAGCGTCCGAATTATGCGGTTATTGTCCATCGGGTTGGATTAGCTTAGCCACCTAGCCACCTCTGACGTCAATCCGGGCGTAAAACTGACCCCTAGTTAGCCTCAAGGAGCTCTGTGATTGGTCAGTGCCATACAGTTTGTGTGCGCCATGACGGTGTGTTGCTTGTTCTGATTGGCTAACAGAGCTGTCAATCACATGTCGGTGACCCCCGCTGCATTCTATTGGCTCAGACGAGTCTGGCGACGTACGGGATGTCTGTATTCATGAAGCTGCTGCGGAGCTGGGAGCCTGTATACAGAGGAGGCTTTACGCACGGCGCGTCCTGCTGAGCGTAAACAGACGCTCTGTGTGAATTTCCACTGCAGTCACGCCAAAGACTGCTCTGTTTGGAAGTATTGAACCTCAGCAGTGATATAAAAGTGCAAAATATAATTTGGAACGTTAGAAAATTCTGATTTCACAAATGGCACCATAGTGTGCCAAAGTGTGCCATCGCCTGACCTGTCTGTACTAAAACCTATCAAATTATGTTCTGCTTCACTTTCACAGAGTCAACCTTTGCAGAGAGAGTGTTCACATATTTGTCTATGATCTGATGGAGGTTTAGAGCTGCAACTGGACTTTTCCAAAGAGATGATCACATTGAAAGTGCTTTTTTTTTAGGCGAGACTGAAAATTTTTCATTTTTGCTGTGTTCCATCTTCAGTCACACTTAACCAGTAACATATATACTGATATTTACACATCTGGACAAATCTTACAAGTGTTCACTTTATAAGGAGACAGTAACCACTCAAATAGGCCAAGTTATTGCAGTGCTATACTCTTTTTATTTTGGTATGTCATTTTCGAGAAGAGGCTCTGAAAAATAGCCTTAGGGCTTAAAGGGTTAAAAACCTAAAATAACAGGCCAATCCGCGTATCTGTCTGTTGCCTTATTCAGGCTGTGTGCCAAATAATTTGTTGCTGTTCGGGGTCCAAATTTCCCGCGCAATCGTGGGGATGTGACGTAAATTGACGCTGTATGCGCGTTGCCGAACAGGAAGAACATGGCCGCCGTGGACACGGACTCAAACACTGCTGGGATCAGGGGCGGGCAGTTTTGCCAACTTGGTGACTTTCTCGCTAAATCTGGCGACTTTTCAAAGCCTCTTTTCGACTTTTTTTTGTCAAAAGTAACTAGCGACAAATTTAGCGGCTTTTTCTGGTGCTCTGGAGACGTGACAGGACGTCTCTGCTGTCCTCAGCAAGCAGCGGGTGCTGCGTGAGCCTCTCCCCCGTCCCAAAGCACTCACAGGCGGCCAGTCTCAGCAGCGCTCCCTGCTGAGTTGGGGCCGATTGGGTAAACGGCCCGGAGCTGCTCCACTGCGGCGACGGGAGAGCTCCAGCAGCCGCGGCCTGCTTCACGCGCCTCCGTGGTTATGCGGCGGGTCCCCGCACGCTCCGCGGCCGGCACAGAGCGCGTCTCCGCCCGGGAGCGGAGACCTGGAGCTGCCGCGCCGCGGCTTGCTCCACGGAGGCGCGTGAAGCAGGCCGCGGCTTCCAGGGGCCGAGTGGAGCTGCCCCACGGAGGCTGACGGGAGAGCTCCGGATCTCTGCTCCCGGGCGGAGACGCGCTCCGTGCCGGCCACGGAGCGCGCGGGGACCCGCCGCATAACCACGGAGGCGGAGAGGAGCTCCGCGACGGATTTAAAAATGAATCGTTAGATTAATCAATGCATCGAAGAACTATTTCCTAGATTAATCGATTACAAAAGTAATCGTTTAACGCAGAACTATTATCAGCGTTATCTCGTGAGTCAAAAAAAAAAAAAAAAAATTAAAAAAAATAAAAATCTGGCCGAAGCAGCACCCGAATAAATATTGGATCTGCGTTTGATTCATAGAGGGAACTTCAGCTGCATTTGGGAGTGAAAATGGATGCTTACAAAAATCACATAATATGCACTGTGGTCTTGCAGTAATCCGCGACGTAGTAAACAGCAGGAGCATCCCTGGTGCAGTGCTGTGAAGCCGGACATTCTGTAAAATGTTTGTGCACGTTCCTGTGCCGCCTTGGCTGGTGGCTGCAGTTACCCGCAGCGCCTATCGGGGCAGCACTGAGGTAAATTTTGAAAAGTTGCCTTAAGTCCCTTTAAAAACTAAAAAGAAAAAAAAACTGCACCTTCAATCAGGGTGAAATGCACACACACACACACACACACACACACACACACACACACACACACACACACACACACACACCCACCCATGTGTACACGCACACACATACACATACAAACAGACACACACCCAATTTGTTCCATATTAAAGAGGAGACGTGGTTAAACAGGTTGTAAAAGTTGTTTCTGCAGCAGCTGAAGAGAGTGAAGTCCAAACACTGCAGGTCTCCAACAACTGCAACGGGTCAAACATGAGTTTAGACCCGGGGAGAAACGAGGCTGAATGTTTTAACAGTGATTTGTCTGGTTTCAGGCTTCCTGTCTGGAGTTTCCATGTTCTCCCTGAGCTGTTCTCTGACTGACACCATTCATGACACTGAGAATTCATTTAATGACGAGCAGTTTGGAGGAAGTCGAGCTTCATTTTCAGTTATTCACTTCACCTCCTCTTCCTTGTTTCTCTTCCAGGGTCAGAGGTCATCAGGAAGATCGTCAAAGAAGACCAAGATGCTCTTTTATCTTGTTCTCTGGATGGTACAAATATTGCAGAAGACGTGTTTGACTGGAGGACAGACGGCAGCAGCAGGCATGAGGTGTTTCTCTACGCTAAAGGCAGATCCCACACAGACCGCCTTCCGGGTCAGGCTGATCACTTTAAAGATCGGGTGTTTCATTTCCCCGAGCAGCTGGCAGTCGGTAACGCCTCCATAGTGATCAGAAAAACCCAGGTGACAGATAGTGGGAATTACACCTGCTATTTTCCCTTTCATGAGCCCCGAAGACGAGCCCAGTATGAGCTGATTGTTGGTGAGTGTCCTCATTCAGACGGTGACAGACAGCTTTGTATTTCCAGAAGTGACTGGTTCAAGTGTCTCAGATGGACTCAGGTCAGAAAGAGAAACACATCCAGGAGAAACTCCATGTTTCCTCCTTCAAACAGTTTCTGGCCTCAGTTATCAAAGTTCCAACAAGTAATAGTTTGCTTTGAGTTTAGTTAAAGTTTCCTGACTGGTTCTCAGCCAACAGATCAGGGGCCTTACCTATAAAGCTTGCGGCGCACAAAACGAGCCCCAAACCTTGCGCAGCGGCTCCTCTGCGCCAAAGCAGGTACCTATATACATTTTGCGAAGGGAAAAAATGCGCGTGACTTTGCGGTCCTCACCGCCAACAAAATAGCTGCCGTTATTGCACCATTATTGTCAGATTTTCCCGCAGGGTTTTATAGGTGAGGCCCCAGGTCCCTACAGTTCCTGATGTGTTGGTCAGTATTCATCTGCAAAGTCTTTCATTTGCTGACATGCAAACTGCGGCCCGTTATCTGTGATCAGTAGCTCTGGAATTCCATGACGTGCAAAAATAGATTTTAAATACACAATCACATCAGCAGAACGAGTCGGGCTGAGCTGGGCAATCTCAATGTACCGGGAGAAATAGTCCACTAATAACGGATAGTTTCTGTCTTTTATAGTGAACAAATCAGCACCTAACTCCTGCCAGGGCCTTTCCAGTAACTCTGTGGGCATCAAAGACTCTCTCACATTGACTCTTTCCTGTATGCACTCTCTGCATCTGAGAACGAGTTCACTTATCTGATTGCTCAACTCCGGCCACCACACTGCTTGGCGGGCACGCTGTCTACATTTAACCACACCTTGGTGACCCTCGTGTATTTTATCTGAAACTGCATTTCTCATGTTAGCAGGAATAACTAACCTCATGCCTCTCAGTAGTAGTCTGTTGTGCACACTCAGGACGGCTCTCTCAGGCCAGTAGTGTTTCACCGCTCCTTGTAGCTGGTTACCATCAGGCCAGCCTTCCACACAGAACTTCATGACTTGAGAACAGACGCTGTCCGACTGCAGCTGCTGTCGAAGATCTGCAAGATATTTGCTGCTTGTAGGGAGACCCTCTAGCACAGATTCAACATAAACGTTAGTGTCCTCCATAAGATCTGTGTCCGTGTGAGTAACACTGTTTCTGAGCGGTAAACGTGACAGTGTGTCAGATGAGGTGAGACATTTGCCCAGGATGTGATTAACAGTGTAGGAGTACCTCATCAGGTGCATGTGAAATCTCTGTAATCGTAGTGGAAGTGCACCCAGAGCTTGTCCTCCCAGTAGACTTACTAGTGGCTTGTGGTCAGTTTCAAGCTCAAAGTGAAGGCCATGAATGAAGTCGTTGAACCTCTCGCAGGCCCAAGTGAGATCCAGCGCTTCTTTTTCCAGCTGAGCGTAGCTCTGCTCTGTTGTTGTCAGTGATCTGGAAGCTTAAGCCACTGGTGAGCACACATCTCCCTCTTTCTGCAGCATGACTGCCCCCAGCCCAGATGAAGAGGCGTCTACACAGATTTTCAGTGGTTTGTTTGGATCATAGAGCTGCAGTACAGGAGCAGAGGAAAGTTCTTGTTTCAGGTTCTAGAGCGCCATTTGTTGTTCATGCCCCAGTACCATAGCCTCGTAAACCAGACCCGCCCACTCCACATCCACATTTGGATTTGGAGTTAAGCTTAGTCTGGATAGGAGCCCATAGAAACTTCTTACAGGGGGTGTCGGTTACTCCTTTGACTGAAACCGCACTTCAGCCAATCAGCGCTTCAAAACAAATACGTCATTAAAATGCGTTAGCTTCTCGAAGGGTTAACATTAGCTCATTAGCTCTAGCTTCTCTACACGCAAAGACACGCGGAAACGTCTTTTCCTGTAAGAAACTCACCAGGCGCAGACTCTTGCTCTTGCTTGATTGTTGTAATACTTGGTATTTCGGCTCTAACTTTACTGATTGCAGCTTTCAGACGATGGTTAAAGTTAAAGTCCGTCATCTCCGCTACACGCAGTGATGGTGTCACTTCCAGTTTAGCCACCGGAATTCGCCAAAAAAATTTGAAACGCTCGGCCGTTCACGACCGAGTGAAATCCCCTTCTATGGGCTGCTACCCAGACTGAGCTCAACTCCAAAATCCAAACGGGATGAGGAGTGGGCTGGGCTGGTTTACGAGGCAACCAGTACCACATGTTCCTTGTTGAAAGTAAGTCCCTCAGTGGTTTGTCCTTTTCTGAAAGTTTAGGAACAAACTTTCCCAGCTGATTCACCATTCCGCGGAAGCTCCTAAGCTCACTCACATGGCTTGGCTTCTTCATGTCCTGAACAGCTTTGGTTGTGTCCGGATCAGGGCTCATTCCTTCATTTGAGACAACAACAGACCTGCCAACCTTGGCAAAAGTTTTGGAGTACCACTTGCAGGGACAGTTGTCGACCGGGGGGCGGGGGGGTGGGCGGGGGGGGGGGGGGGGGGGGGGGGGTAGATTGCCAGTGTTCAATTTTAAGTTTTTTTGGTCATTTGGTTCTTTAATTTGTTTAATGACAAATATTTAACAGATGTTTTTCTGATACACATTACATTGCCGCTGACCTTGCACGTCGTCCCCAGAAAAGAGCTTCAAAATGCTGCTACGTGTCCTTTAACTGAGCATTTTATGCTGTGTGTGCGCATGCGTGCGTGTGTTCCATTACTAAAACCTAAAGCCGTCAATACGGTGTTTCAAATTAACTGGTGTCCTTGTTACCTGGTGACTGACTTCCTTTAGCACTTCCTGCTGCTGCTGCTAGTAGCCGCAGATGTTGAAATCAGACTCATAAAAGGTCGGACACGGCTTTTTGTCTGGTTTTTAACATCTATCAGCAACAAGGGACGTGAAAGAAACCCAGTCGCCAGTTAAAAGGGAATCAGTTGTTCCAAAACACCGGCTCCTCTCCGGTTTCGCGACACTCCTCCTCCGCTAGTTAGCTGCTGCATTCAGGTGACTGGAGCAAGCGGCGGAAAACTGAAACTCCGTCATTCACATGAAGGCAGCGGAGCCAGCTGGACTCAGGAGACACTCAGGAGACATGTGAAGGAAGCGTGGACAGTTTGCACAAAGGAACGACTCTCAGACAGCTGAGAACCGGCTTTCGTCGTTCACTTGAAAGAGCCGTTCAAACGAACGACTCGTTCATTGAACGTCGCAGCACGACGAGGGGAGCACGTGTTTCCTCCCGGTTCCATAGCTGCTGCGCACCAGCCTAATTTACCGGTATTTTTTTCAACGTGACAAATACAATGTGTGCCGTGACTGCGTGACAACACACCGAAATGTGTGACACTTCGGAGCCCTGCTGCTGCATTGTGTTGTCAGACATGAGAACGTCCACGGTCCACATTTATAACAGCGCTCTGCAGCCAAACCATAGCACAGCAAGGGTTAGATCTTTGTCCAGCTGCATTCTCTCTGACAGTGACAAATCTATTAGACCCACCACAAGCCTCTCTCTGAAAAGCTCATCGTGGAGTGCACCGTACTCACAGTTTCCTGCAAGAGCATAAAGTGCTGTTATGAATGAATCCACTGGTTCTGATGACTGTTGCACTCTTTTGTTGAATTTTGCTCTTTCATAGATCACATTCTTTCTTGGAACAAAATGTCATGTTCTGTATTTTTTAAAATATATTTTTGCTCATTTTTTTTCTTTCTTTGTAAGCATTTATCGTCTCATCACAGCAGCAGTGTGTTCCCTGGCATCAGTCCAGTGTTCCCTGGCTGGTTGCTCTGTGTTCCCTTCACAGCAGCTTCTTCAGTCTCTCTCAGTCTTCTTCCTTCTGTTCCCTGTCAGCACATGTTGTGTTGCTCCAGTGGATCTCAGCACCCTGGCCGGTCAGAGGAACATGCTGCTGCAGTGCTGAAGGACCACAGAATGCAACACTTGAGGCTGAATGATGAGTTTTCAGCTTCTTTGTCTCGTTAAAACCACTGATGGATGTAATAATGCAGACGGCAGAAGAAGAAAGAAGTCCACTGTCCATACAGAGGTTCTCTCTCTTCTTGGAGACAGTAAAGTCCGTTTCATTCATTGCAGCCTGGTTCATTAAAGACAGTGAGACTTTTCCAGGTGAATGTTTCAAACTGTAACTGTGAGCAGAGAGTTAACAAGTCTTGAAGAAAAGTAAAAGAGTTGAAACAAAGATCCCACTGTAGATGTGTCTCCTGACTGAAGCCATCTGTTCCTCACCTGAACCAGTCTCCTCTGGAAATACATGAAGATGCTGCTGAAATGTCACCGTCTCCATGTTGAATGTGGAATAAAGTGTTTAACTCTTCTGTGTTTCTTTCCCCTCAGTTTGAGCTGAATGTCAGGTTCATGAAAAGTCTAACATGTGCTTTCTTTTTCCTTTCAGAGTATATCTTAACTTGTTAGGGCTTATTACAGCCATGCTCACTGCTGCTTCTGAACATCTGATCATTTTACCTTCTTCATCATGTAAAGCTCACAGATGACTGATCAATGTCTGTTATATCAATATAAAGTAAACTCTCTGAGGTTTGATGGAGAACATTCATCTTATTTGTTCTTCACTCTGTTGTGATTGATTGAAGGAATTTAATGAGGGAGGCTGAAATGCTCGGGAGCCCGGAAGCAGCAACAGAACAATATATAAATATATATATGTATATACATATATACATACATACATATATATATATATATATATATATATATATATATATATATATATATATATATATATATATATATATATATATATATATATATATGTATGTATATACATATGTACATATGTACAAATGTATGAGAAGTGAGTATATTTACATTACAGTGGACAGTTTAACAGAGCACTGTGGTCAGTACTCTGATTGCACTGGGTAAAAGGACCTGGTGAATGGACTCTATGCACAACTCAGCCACTTCCTGAACTTCAGGAGGCTCCTTGTTTCCTGTCTTTCATGATAGGACGAGCTGATTAATGCAGGTGTGTCTGACCATTGCTGTTGTGGTTACAGAGGTCAGGGACACCTGGATTAATCAGCTCATCCTATCATGAAAGACAGGAAACAAGGAGCCTCCTGAAGTTCAGGAAGTGGTGAAGTTGTGCAAAGAGTCCAATCTGGAAGTACGGGCCTTGATGGACCTGTATCTCCTCCCTGAGGGCAGCAGTGAGAACAGGCTGTACCCGGGGTGTGAACTGTCACCGGCGATGCGCAGACATCTGGTGTTGTAGATGTTCGACAGAGAGGACAGCTGCACTCCTATGATGTTCTGTGCTGACTTCCTGACTCCATCCAGAACCTTCCTGTCAGCCTGAGAGCTGCTCAGGAACCACACCAAGATGCTGTGGGTGAGGATGCTCTCTACAGAACACCTACAGACGGACCGCAGCAGGTCCTGGAACACACTGACCTTTCTCAGTGACCTCAGAAAGTACAGGCGCTGGTGTCCCTGTTTCACGAGGGCATTGGTGTTGGTGCCCCATGTAAGGTCCTGTGTAATGTACATTTCCAGAAACCTGAAGTCACTGACCTGCTCCACCAGGTCCACCAGGAGCTGAGTGTCAGATTATTGAGGGAGCACCAGGTAGTGAGGCTCAGGACCTCCTCCCTGCAGGCCGATGTTTTATAGATGGTAGAAATAAACATTAAATAGATAGATAGAAAGACAGAACACTAAGTATTTATGTAAAATGTGAAAAATTAAAGTTGAAGCAGACTGAAATGTACCAAAAGATCAGAAATGATAAAATGTGTAAAAATTTCAGGAAAAAAACTGAAAAAAAATTAAAAACCTGGGATTATTAACAATATTAACAGTGTCAGTTTCATGATGTTCTACTTTATTTTTTCCCCGTTTTTCTTGAAAACTCTGCAACTTGTATTTAATGTGTTGAACGATCAGTTTGAATCAGAATTATCAGATAAAACTCCGAGAAATCCCAGAAGTGAAGCTCCTCCCCCTCAGGTCACCTGCTGCTTTATTCTGAACATTTACCTTCAAACTTGTAGTTCTTCATGTTTCCTCTTCAGGGAAATGAATTCTCCCTCTGATGTGAATCCAGCTCTCAGGACATGTTAGTGAGTGAAGCAGTTCACAGTTCAGAGAGCTGAGATTCAATAATCCCTCAAATTAAACTCCACTTTTTATCAACTCACTGATGTGAGATTAAAAGAAGAATCAGAACCAATGAGATGATTTCTGTTTCACTCAGATGTTGATCAGTCAGTCAGTGGTCACTGTATCAGATCCAGATGTTGATCAGTCAGTCAGTGGTCACTGTATCAGATCCAGATGTTGTCTTCCCTCCAGCTGTCCTTCAGTGTGAGTGTCAGGGAGTCAGGTCTCCAGTGTGTCTGTGTTGCAGTGAAAGCTGCTGCTTCTCTCTCATCAAAGCTCTTTCTCGTGTTTCTCCTTCTTTCTGGACTCAACTGGAGCAGAAGGTTCAAACTGGGATCAATAGGAAGCCGTTCAACACAACACGTCTCTGATGAGGATTCAGGATGAAACCCTGCAGGACCATGTTTCATCTTTTAGACAATCCTTCCTGATTGGTGGAGTTTGAATTGACTCAAACACTAAAATTCACCAACAACTGATGAGAAAAGTTCCATCAGGAGGAAGATTTTAGATTTTTCTAAAGAAAGTGAACAGAAATGTTTGTGGAGTTTAAAGCTCTTCAGTGTAAATCTGCAGATTATAGAAGAGTTAGAAGACAGGATCTGACATGTTTACTTCTCTTCAACCAAACTCTCAGATCGTAAAATATTAAACATTCAAAAACTCATCAGAAAGCAGAGAAATGTCTCTCTGAGTCCATCTTCTGGAGTTTCCAGTGAACGTCTCCAGTCTGAGCGTCCAATCACAGCTCAGCTTCAGCAGCTCATTTCTAACATGAAGCTCTGAGCAGAAAAACACTCAGTCAGACTGAAGAAGTGACAGATCCTGAAAGATCCAGTGATCTGAGAGAAGAAGAGCAGAATCTCTCTCTGAGTGTCTGCATGTGGAAAATCTCCATCAGTCCAGAGTCTGAATAGAATTCCAGACAAATGGAGGAGAAATCATTTCTCCAGTCCAACATTTTCAAGCTGAAGAGTTTTGAGTGAGTTGAGTGTAAATGTTTGATGAGTGGAGAGCAGGATGTGATCTGAGGAGAAGTTTCTCCTGATGGAGACTGAAGGTTGGAGGAAATGTGACTGAATGAGAGCAGATCAGTGAGTGGAACAGACTGACACAGTGTGAGTGAGTCCAGGTCATCTGATTCATCCTGAGAGGTCAGAGGTCATCCACACAGGTCTCTGGAACCAGACTGAGGAAGATCCAGCATCATCTTCACTCCCTGGACCTTCATGTCCACCTTCTGCTCTCTGAGTCTGAGGCCTTCTGTCACTGTGGTTCAGTAGTGAGCACAGCTCAGGGTCACTGGTTCGATTCCCTGCAGACGTTTCAGCTGGAAAACATGCAGATCATTTCATCAGTGGAGGCTTCACAGAGGAAGCAGCTGAAAGTCACAGAGGAAGATTTGATTGTAGATTTCAGCAGGAGAATATTGATGTTCACTCTTTGCCACATTTTTCCTGGTTAGAAAAACTTGAAGTTTCAGTCTTTGTTGAACTGGACCAAATAAAAGGTTCTGAATTGTTTCTCTTCCAGCTTTGTGTCTGTGTTCAGGATGTATTGTTGTGTTGAATTTGCTGTGAATCACAAAGTAAAAATGATTTTGATTAATGGTCAAATGTATCAGTATTATCACATTTAGAGTCTCACAGAAACTTTTCTTGATCTGTTCCAGACTCCACTGGATGGATCGTTGCCTTGGTCATCACTGCTGTTTTCGTTGCTGTTCTTCTACTTCAGGCTCTTCTGGTGAAAAAGGGTTGTATCAACCTCAATTGTTTTACAGGTAACGAGAAATAATGTGTACATGTAGATCTAACCTTCTCCTTGCAGAGCCTTCAATCCAGTTATTGATGTTTTACATGTTCAGTTTCTTCATATTGATCAGTCTTGTTTCTTGTTTGTTCTGCAGGTTCACACAGACCAGTGAGTCAGATTCCACCCAATGATCTGTGAACTGCAGGAGCTTTGTGTGTTTGTGACACACACACACACACACACACACACACACACACACACACACACACACACACACACACACACACACACACACACACACACACACACACACACACACACACACATACAATCAATCAATCAATCAATTTATTTTTATATAGCCCAGTATCACAACAACAGTTGCCTCAGAGGCTTCAAGATGTTACATTGGTTGGTAAAAATAAAAACAGTGAATAAGCATAATGGTAATATGTCAATATTTACAGTAACGAGACAGAACGAAGCAACCACCGCCTTCGACCCTCACATCCGACAAGAAAAAACTCCAAAAACCCAGTGGGAAAAGACGAAATCTTGGGGAGAACCATAGTATGGAGGGATCCCTCTCCCAGGGACGGACAGCTTTGGCAACAGCTAGCATGAGACAATAAGAAGTAAAGCGTAGGACAATGTTGAGGACAGTCCGTTGGACGGTCCAGCACAGGAAACACGGATCCCAGAAGTAGAACCGAATCCCACCGAAACCCGCGGGCACAGCACCGACAGGAGTGTCCTCCCGGTCCGGACGGAGCTTGTTCGTCGGCCCTCGTGATAGTGGAGTCAGCAACTGAAACTGGAGAAGACTCCCCCTCGAAGGGGGGGACAACAGGTGAAAAGCAATGAACGGACTAAAGGGAATAACATTCAGACATTAGAGGACAGGGCTCAGTGCACCGTACTTCCCACAGCATTCTAGCTCCTAGGGCAGCTTTGTGGATAGTTTAGTATTTAAACTAGTATTTACTTAGTATAGTTTAGATAGTTTAGTTTGGTTTGGTTTCCGTTATTTTATCTCCAGTCCTCCATGTTGTCTGGATTTCATCATTTAGCTTTGAAAGTTTTCACTTTGAGTTGCAGGGAACAACAAACTCATCTCAGGGTAATAAACTCCTTAAAGCAGCTCTGTGTGTTCAGCATCAGACTTTCAGCTCCGTTTCCTCTTATAGTTGATGGAAATGTGAGACAGAGCAGCTGCTTCACTGTTTTTAATTGAATTTAACATCATTGATTTATTTATTTCTTCCTACGACAAGCATGAGGATATTTCTGAAGTGTTTAACAGACCTGGAGAGGGAAAGATGGAGACACAATATTTCCTTCACTGTCATCAAAAACAGGAATCCTAAAGAGAGAAGGAGCCCAAACCCAGTTCAACGTGAGCCGATCCATCCAGTTAATATTCTGCTGGAATGTTCAGGATATTTAGCTTTGGGGTGAAATTACAAGAAGGATCTGAAATGTGCTGTAATTTCTCGATTAGCTTGATATGAACTTCCCTAAACCCTTGAATTTATTTTAGATTATGTTTCCAGTTTATATTGATTTTTATTTTTCTTCTTTACTCATGCATGTTCTGGGGTTGACTGGGCTCCGAGTGTGGAATTTCATACCAATTTTATCTCAGTGTATTTCAAAATAATGAATCCTTGAATTTGAGTCTAACTCTGTATAAATGTCACATCAGGTGTTTGATTCATTAATGGACCAATAAACTTCCAACTTCATTTTTTAAATTTCAATTTATGTTGAAAGAATCTCATGCTGTTCATATTTTGTCTGTTTGCTTTAGTTTTCTTCTGAACTTGGTTCCCTTAGTCATGATTTTTAATGTTAAGTCCCCATCTGCTGGACAAAACCTGTGTAAGAACCTAAAAGGGACACCAACAAAACATTTCACATCTGGATGTTTTCCTGAATGAAACCATTCAGTGGGAGGAAGATGCTCTAGAATCTGTTTGTCACAGCTCTCTGCTGCCCCCCAGAGGAGATCTGCCCCCACTGCAGAGTTGACTCCATCAGCGAGAGAATCAGCAGAAGAAAAGCCACACATGCAGAGGAAGAACATGCAAACTCCAGCCGGTAACGAGCAGGGGGTCTTCTCACTGTGAGGCTGAAGAGCTGACCACTGCACCTTCCTGCAGCCTGGTTCAGAGTCCAGAGAGCAGAGAGGATGAGGAGAGGTTTCTATATGTTAGAGGAGAGCTCTTCCTCACTGAGGAAACACTCTGTGTGTTTCCTTTGGCTGGATGGACCGGTCCCCTGCACACACACACACACACACACACACACACACACACACACACACACACACACACACACGCACACACACACACACACACACACTGCCTGTTTAACCACTCTGCAGGTTAAAGCTCTATTCAGTAACTTTCTCTGAATAAAACTGATTTATTCTGTAAATTCACAAATCAGATTAAATCCTGACATGAAGTGCATGTCAGGAATGTTTTTTTTTTTATGCTTCAGCAGACATTTCAGCCTCATACTGAGCACCATAAATCTCCATATTCAAACAGCAGTAAACTTCTCTATCTGCCTTATTTCTTTTCACCTGCAGGACAAACCCAAACTACTCTTTTCACTTTTTTAAAATGATCAAATAATGTTAAGTCCCCATCTGCTGGACAAATCCTGTATAAGCTCCTAAAAAGGACACCAACAAATCATTTCACATCTCAGGGTTTATCTGGGTTGATTCTAAAGCGCCCCACTGTGTCATTTACAGGTATATGGAATTATGATACTAAGCATCTGTCCCAAATCGTCTTTTATGGTTGAAAAAGTTTGTATCAGAACAGATTCTGTTATTAAGCACCACGAAAAACCATCCAGTCCATGATTTAGTAAAACTTATACATATATTTTACAAAATGTCGAATATTTATTCTTCTTTTTTAAGGGACCAAGGCGTTGCTCAGGTACAAATTTGATGCATTTATATTTTATATGCTTGTAATTAATGTACAACATGACGAAACGCTGGGATTTAACCCGCTGCCCCCCAAACCTCACCCCGACCTTATAAAGACATAACTGTTTTATTAGTCAATAACGAAATGTGATTATTTGATCATTTTAAAAAAGTGAAAAGAGTAGTTTGGGTTTGTCCTGCAGGTGAGCAGAAATAAGGCAGATAGAAAAGTTTACTGCTGTTTGAATGAGGAGATTTATGATGCTCGGTATGAGGAAGAAATGTTTGTTGAAGCAGAAAAATAAAAAAAGTCCTGACATGCACTTCATGTCAGGATTTAATCTGATTTGTGAATTTACAGAATAAATCAGTTTTATTCAGAGAAAGTTACTGAATAGAGCTTTAACCTGCAGAGTGGTGAAACAGGCAGACGGCCAATCGAGTTAAAGTTCAGGGTGTGTGTGTGTGTGTGTGTGTGTGTGTGTGTGTGTGTGTGTGTGTGTGTGTGTGTGTGTGTGTGTGTGTACAGGGGACCGGTCCGTCCAGCCAAAGGAAACACACAGAGTGTTTCCTCAGTGAGGAAGAGCTCTCCTCTAACATATAGAAACCTCTCCTCATCCTCTCTGCTCTCTGGACTCTGAACCAGGCTGCAGGAAGGTGCAGTGGTCAGCTCTTCAGCCTCACAGTGAGAAGACCCCCTGCTCGTTACCGGCTGGAGTTTGCATGTTCTTCCTCTGCATGTGTGGCTTTTCTTCTGCTGATTCTCTCTCTGATGGAGTCAACTCTGCAGTGGGGGCAGATCTCCTCTGGGGGGCAGCAGAGAGCCGTGACAAACAGATTCTAGAGCATCTTCCTCCCACTGAATGGTTTCATTCAGGAAAACATCCAGATGTTTAGGAACATTTCCAGAGTTTGTAAAGCTGGCAGAATTTGGGTCTTCATGGTTTTTATAACTTGAACAAAGTGAGTCAAGAAGCTGGAATCATTTCCTGAGAGATTATTGTTTAAATTATTGTGAGAGTTGAACGTCAAAGCGTCCGTTAGCTGTGTGAGCTGTAATCCAAGAGTTTCTGAGGTGAAGCTGCTGGCGCTCAGCCGAAGAGGTGAAAATGATTTGTAGCAGCTGCACAGCTAGTAGAACAGTCTGACGTATCAGTTACACAAAATGACATTTTAATGGTGGAAATTTACACAATTCTGAAATCAGAGGGGTTTTCAAACCTTTGAGGCTCAGGAGACTTTAAACAACACAGCAGTGTAAAAAGAGAGCAGAGGGTGAACATCAGGAGTGTTTTCAGGAACACAAAGATGAGGCTGTTTTCACACAATCATTCAAAAACTGAATGATTTGTGTCTGACCTTTAAACTGACTCTGGGTAATCAGACCTGCTGTGTGGCTGCTCACCGTCACTGAGCTTCATTAGTCTGAATGTCAGTTCTGCAGCGTCTGTCGCTCGTTTCCTTCATGATCAAACCTCCACACTGCTCCTGCATCAGCATTTACAACAGATCCTGCAGAGATGGACTGAAAAGCTTCAGGAGGTTCAGAACTCCAGGTGAAAAGAACAGATTTTACTGATGAAGAAGCTTCTGCTGCTCAGTTTAAAGTCCACACTGAGACCTGATGTCTGCTTCAACACAGTTACTGTGGTTCATGTTCTCTTCTGGTCGCTTTACAAGAGAACAATCTGCTGGAAAAAACAGTGTCCAGATTTTTATCAAAGGACTTAAAGAAGCTTCATTTATCAGAAATAAACAGTTTCAGGTTTTAGCTGCATGAATTTCTATTTGTTGTCACATCTTTAACATTTGAACTGAAAAAATAAAACAGATTTTTCTGTCTTATTAAAAGCTTCTTTAGGTAAAAATCTAATGGGGATAAAATGTAATTTCAAGTGTCTTGATTAAAGTAAATTTCTTTCTATCTGAAGTCGAGCATTGTGGGAAGATAAAGATTGTTTAATTTTATTTAGATTTTATTTAATTTTCCCAAACTTTATTTCATATTTACATTTTTTAAATACATTTTTCTTCTTGTATAATATACGGGTCCTTCTCAAAAAATTATCATATTGTGATAAAGTTCAGTATTTTCTGTAATGTACTGATAAACTCATTATTGAGTCTGCTGGAGATTATGGAGACACTCCATCATCATGGTGTCGATGGGCGCATGCGCACGCTGCGACCAGCGGGGGGTTTCTCGGCGTCCTGTGTGCTGTGTGTAAGTGACTTTCTTGAAGATCTGTATGTTTGTATGTGGCTGATCGTTACGGACAAAACGCTCCACAAGTTTTTCCAGCGGATCCGCTGTGATGGACCTGCTCGTCATCGCCGTATTGCTGACTCTGTGGACTTCGAGCAGCCTCATGATGGGACACGACGGCGCCGCACTTCCGGTTCCGAGGATACAATACACTCGGGAACGTTTGCTGCAGTGGTCAACAGAGACCCGAATCGCTGGCATAACACGGGACTCTCACCTGACAGAGCTGCCAGATGAGATTCGACGAGACGTCAGTGTGAACTTTGGCGGCGATCATGGCAGAAAGAGTCGTAAAAAAAGGAAGCGGGGCAAAAGGGGAGGAGTCAGGCTCCATCTGAAGAAGCGGCAGCTGACACGTCTCCCTCTGCCCTCCCTGATTCTGGGGAACGCGCAGTCACTGCGGAATAAACTGGATGAGCTGCATGGAAATGTTCGCTTCCTCCGCGACTACACAGAGTGTTGCGTCATGGCCTTCACGGAGTCCTGGTTTACCAGGCAGGACTCGGACACTGATCTGTCCATAGACGGATTTGGAGCCCCGTTCCGCCAGGATCAGGATGCAGAGATGACAGGGAAATCCCGGGGAAGGGGCGTGTGCTTATACATCAATCAGCGCTACTGTCACACTGTGACAGTGAGAGAAAGTTTCTGTTCTCCCGACGTAGAGCTCCTGTCCGTGTCCCTCCGCCCATTCTACCTGCCTCGTGAATTCCCCCAGATATTCATCTCAGTTGTGTATTGTCCCCCCAAAGCAAACCAGTCCACTGCATCTAGCACCATTTTCGAGGTGGTGCAGAAATTTCAATCTGTGTTCCCTGAAGCCCCACATTTTGTATTAGGAGATTTCAATCATGTGTCTTTAGATAAGACCTTAAAAACTTTTTATCAGTATGTCACCTGTACAACAAGAAAGGATAAAACATTGGACCTCTGCTACGGTACAGTTAAGGGAGCCTATAAATCAATCCGTCTGCCTCCACTGGGGTCATCAGACCATAACTGTGTGCTCCTCCTCCAAGTATAAGACTGTACTGAAGAGAGAGAAGACACAGACCAAAGTGGTCAAAATCTGGTCAGAGGGAGCAACTTCCTGTCTACAAGGATGTTTTGACTGTACAGATTGGGAGATGTTAACAAGCTCCTGCAAAGACATTAATGAACTAACTGAAGTGATCTGTTCTTATGTCACATTCTGTGAGAATATGATCATTCCCTCTAAGACTATCAAGGTGTACCCCAACAATAACCCATGGATGTCTAAGGAGGTGAGGGCTCATCTACAGCAGAAAAATCTCTCCTTCAAACAGGGAGGACCCGCTGAACAACAGGTAGCGATAAGAGAGCTGAGAGCTGACATCTTGAGGGCAAAACAAAAATATAAATCCAGAACA
This sequence comes from Salarias fasciatus, assembly GCF_902148845.1. NCBI lineage: Eukaryota > Metazoa > Chordata > Actinopteri > Blenniiformes > Blenniidae > Salarias > Salarias fasciatus. The sequence continues at coordinate 28,483,623 of NC_043749.1, forward strand.
GAGAGTAAGCTAGCAGGGAATAACCTTTCTGCTGCCTGGTCTGATATGAAGACAATGGCAGGATTAAAACAAGGTAAGACCAATCACATCACCATCGATGGTTTTGGGTCAAACTGTGAGTTAGCCAGTGCTCTTAATACATTTTACTTATGTTTTGATCAGTTTGATTTTAGCCAGGAAGTCCAAAATCTGAGAGTTGATCTGGAAAATGATCAGCATTTTAATATAGAACAGAGAGAAGTGGAAAGTGTTTGGTAACACTTTACTTGAAGCCCCCCTGCATAACACATTATAAGTACATTCATAAAGCATTATAATGCCATTATAACATGTGTAGCTGTAGTTATAAACATTCATAGATGATCACAATGCCAGGACCAAACCCTAACCCTAACCCTAACCCTAACCCTAACCTTAATCCTATGCTGTATACTGCTGTATAGTGAGTTATAAAGCATTGTGATCATGTATTAGTGTTTATAACTACTTATAATGTGTTATAAAGAGGGGCTTCAAGTAAAGTGTTACCAAGTGTTTTCTCTCTCTTAAAACAAACAAAAGCCCAGGGCCTGATAAAATTAGTGGTCGGTTACTCAAGTCATGTGCAACACAGCTGAGTCCCATCTTTTATGATATTTTTAAAGCATCCTTGAGTCAGCAGAAGGTGCCCAGGGTGTGGAAACAAGCAGAGATCATCCCTGTTCCCAAAGTTAAGAGACCTAAAACTTTTAGTGATCTTAGACCAGTCGCCCTCACCTCTCTCTTAATGAAAGTCTTCGAAAAACTGGTCAAGAAAGAACGGGCTCATAGAGGTGGGGAAGATGCCATTCTTACCTTGCTAAATCTTCTATTTAAGCATCTGGAGGGGAGCAAAAATCATGCCAGACTGACTTTTATTGATTTCTCCTCAGCTTTTAACACCATCCAACCTCACATTTTAGCTATGAGACTCATCAAGCACTTTCACCTGGACCAGAATTTGGTGGGTTGGATTTTAGATTTTTTAACAGATAGAACACAAAGAGTCAAAGTGAATGGCATTGTATCTGACTCACTATGTTCTTCCACTGGCTCACCTCAGGGATGTGTTCTGAGAACTGAGAACACTGTTCTCTCCCCTTTGCTTTTTATCCTGTACACAAATATGTGCAGAAGTAAATATGATAACAGACATATTTTAAAATTTGCGGATGACACTGTTATTGTGAGTCTGCTGCACGATGTGGAAACAAGCCATGGTCCATGGTAGCAGCTGGTGTGATCAGTCCTTTTTAGTGATTAACACATCCAAGACAAAGGACATGGTTATTGATTTTAGAACCAAGACATCAATCCACAATCCCTCAGTAATCAAGGGGCAACCTGTGGAACGTGTAGAAAGTTACAAATACCTCGGGACACTCATTGACTCAAAACTGTCTTTTAATCAAAACAGTGAAGCTGTGTGTAAGAAGGGACATGAGTGTTTGTTTTATTTTCGGCGACTGGCTCGTTTTAACGTTGACAGGACCATGCTTGTTCTCTTTTACCGTGCTTTCGTCTGTTTTATCCTTTGCACTGGTGGCCTGGTTTGCCAACCTGACTCTGCAGGACAAAAACGCTCTGGGCCAGATTGTTCAATGGTCCGGAAGGCTAATTGGAGAGCCTCAACTCACCTTGACAGACTTATATGAGGCCCGGTTGCAGCGGAAAGCCAGCACTATTGTTTTGGATAGCTCACACCCTCTACACAGTGAGTTCCAACTCCTTCCTTCCGGCTGTCGCTTCACGGTCCCCAAGGCCAGGACCAAACGTGACAGAACCACCTTTGTCCCAGCAGCTATCACAAACCTTAATGCCAGGGCGAAGAGATGAGAGAGTCTTATTGAACGAATGGATCTGGGAGATGTTATCTGGGAAATTTTAGGTGATTTTATGGTTCTTAATGACTGGCTTCTTTGTGTGTTGATTGTACTGTTTGTTTGTTTTTTTTTTTGCTTTTTTTGTTTGTTTTTTTTTGTGTGTGTGTGCTGTATTCGGACTGCCGAGTCTCTGCCTGCAAACAAATTTACCGTGAGGTATAAATAAAGAAACCTTGAACCTTAAAAATTAGACTTTCATATATGTTAGATTCATTACACACAACTGAAGTAGTTCAAGCCTTTTATTGTTTTAATATTGATGATTTTGGCCAAAAAGTGAAGAAAAACCAACAATCCCTATCTCAAAAAATGAGCATATGATGAAAAGGTCCTCTAAAGGAGCTTTAACCTGATCATCTGAATCAACCAGTTCACTCTAAACACCTGCAAAAGATTCCTAAGGCCTTTAAAAACTCCCAGCCTGGTTCATTACTCAAAACCTCAATCCTGGGTCAGACTGCCGACCTGACTGCTGTCCAGAAGGACATCACTGACACCCTCAAGCCAGAGGGGAAGACACAGAAAGACATTTCTGAGCCAACAGGCTGTTCCCAGAGTGGGTATCAAGGCAGCTCAGTGGGAAGTCTGTGGGAAGGAAGAAGTGTGGCAGAAAACGCTGCACAGCCAGAAGAGGTGACGGACCCTGAGGAAGACGGTGGAGAAGGGCCGATTCAGACCTTGGGGGACCTGAAGCAGTGGACTGAGTCTGGAGGAGAAACATCCAGAGCCACCGTGCACAGGCGTGTGCAGGAAATGGGCTCCAGGTGCTGCATTCCCCAGGTCAAGACACTTCTGAACCAGAACCAGCAGCAGAAGCTCCTGACCTGGACTACAGAGAAGCAGACTGGACTGTTGCTCAGTGGTCCAAAGGACTTTTTTAGGATGAAAGCAAATTTTGCAGGTCATTCAGAAATCAAGGAGCCAGAGTCTGGAGGAAGACTGGGGAGAAGGAAATGCCAAAATGCCTGAAGTCCAGAGTCAAGTCCCCACAGTCATGATGGTCTGGGGGCCATGTCAGCTGATGCTGGAGGTCCGCTGTGTTTTATCAAGGGCAGGGTCAATGCAGCGAGCTAGCAGGAGATTCTGGAGCACTTCATGCTGCATCTGCTGAAAAGCTTTATGGAGATGAAGATTTCATGTTTCAGCAGGACCTGGCACCTGCTCACAGAGTCAAAGCCACTGGTCAGTGGTTTACTGACCATGGTACTGCTGTGCTCCATTGGCCTGCCAACTCTCCTGACCTGAACCCCAGAGAGAATCTGTGGGATATTGTGAAGAGGAAGTAGAGAGTCAGCAGACCCCCCACTGTGGATGAGCTTCAGGCCGCTATCGAAGCATCCTGGGCCTCCAGAACCCCTCAGCAGAGCCACAGGCTGGTTGCCTCCATGCCACGCCGCACTGAAGCATCATTTCTGCAAAAGGATTCCAGACCAAGTATTGAGTGCAGAAGTGAACATAATTATTAGAAGGTTGACTTTTTTTGTTTTAAAAACACTTTTCTTTTATTGGTCGGATGGAATATGCTCATTTTTTGAAATAGGGATTGTTGGTTTTTCTTTACTTTTTGGCCAACAAAAACCAAATGTGATGGTTTTTACTTGAACAACAGCAGGAATGTGTGTGTGCTGTCCTCTCTGGTCAAACACTGGGATGTGTGTATCAGCTGATTAAAAGGTTATCACTGAGATAATTTCCTACTATTCAGTATTTAATACTCTGAGGTTTCAGGCAGGTTGACAGCAGGACAGATTTTACTAAAAATCTCCACAGTTTTACAGTTTCTCTGGATTTCTCTATTTGCCTCTCATTCACTGTATTTAAAGGCTGAAATGATCAAATCTGTTCATGTTTGACCATCAATACTCTTTATTTCCAAAGTTTCCATGTAAATCATCAGGTGTGATCAGAGGATTCATTTAATCTGATCAGGATCCATTCAGTCTGAAATCAGGAGAAGCTGGAAGTGAAGAAGAGATCAGTCTGAGCTGGAGCTGTGAAAATGGAGCACAGGAAGAAATAAAGTGACTCAACTCATCAAGCTGCTGTTTGAAAATAAACTGAGGGTGAATTCCAAGAGAGTGCTGCCAGATTACCATCAACAAACTTTCACCTGTGAGAGTTTATTGTTGCTGTTCATTCACTTACGGTAAGTTTATTTTCTTTAGTGCAGTAAAAGTCATAAAGTGAGCTGCTGACACACTTTCAGATTAACTTCCTGACATGATGCAACACTCCGTCCTGATCCACTGGTGGAGGATTCAGGAAGTTCCTCTCCTCTGGGAATACAACCAGAGATCACTGCAGTTTTTCTCTACTACTGTACTAGTACTGGTTCTTAGAAAGTTGTAGTTTCACTGTTCAACTGGTAGATTATGCGAGTAAGCATGGTCAGAGTTGGACTTTATATTTACACACAATTCTCGCCTCCTGACAGAACTGAGCAGAGGTGAGAAGCTTCAGAATAAATTCCTTCATTCATCCTAAAAGGTAAATAATGTTTCTGTCAGCTCCTCTGCTGTTTGCTATAGAATTCTAAAGTCTCATGACTGATCAGATCCTCTGGATGTCTCCACCCTGCAGTGAAGAGAGAGGAGCCTCCACTGTTTGCTCCATCCAGATGTTCTGAAGTGGATGATCAGTGTTTAGAAATGATTGATCAGTCAGGTGGAGGAGAAGGTCCCACGACTGAACTCTGACTCTATTTTAAGTTCCTCAGGATGTTATGTTTGTTTTCTGGTGATAAATAAATGGAGAACCTTCCATGGAAATCATCTGATCCATCAAGTGCAGCAAGTAATGACAAAGCACATTGGTTTTTAGCTGCAAAGTAGGATTTTTTAGTAACTGAAATAAACCAGAAGTATAATTGAGCTCATTATGAGCACACTAAGAAGATATTAAAAGTCTAAATCTTGTATATTCTTAAGATCTACTGTGGAGAAAACAATCTTCTTATCAGCAGATCATAAAGAGTCTGACGTGTAAATCAAACACACCTCATCACTCTGAGTTCAGAGAAATAACTGTCATACCTGCTGCAGCCATGGACCTGCTGCCAGCTCTCTGCCTCTGTCTGCTCATCTGCTCCGGAGCTGCGTTCAGCCATCAGACCGGTAAGAAAAGCCTCTGTGTCTTCAGCTCCACTGGATTCTCCTCAGTTTACTGCGCAGCTGATGAGAGGAGCCACAGTTTAACATGAAGGCTTCATCCTGCATCAGTCCTTCCTCCTGTTTGCTGCTGTGCGCTCACTAAATGCTGCGTCCTCTTTCCAGTCTGCAGCTCTTTGACTTGACATGAACAGATTGACTTTAGAATCCAGACCTGCAGCACATCAGCTTGGAACAACGAGGACTGAAGAGAGAAAAACACCAATCAGGTCATTTCTCACCTGAATATTCAGATTTATGACTCATGTCAGAAAGTGTTACAAATATTAAATAAACCAAGAGGATAAAATGTGGATTACATGTCAGGATTCAGGTTTAAAGCAACAGTTTTAAAGGATTTTATTCAATGTGCACTTCCTTGAAGCTCTCACATATTTCAGTTGCTCTTTCAGAGTAAAATCACATTCCCTGTTTGTCTTTGACCCATTTGGATTCTCTGATATCAAAAGACCCATGTTAAAAGAGGTCAACTCACGTGAGGCTGTTAATGATTTCCAGCTTTTATTGGGTCAGACTTTATTATTCTGAGTTGTTGTTCTGAGTTTCCTCCTTCACTCAGGACCAACTTCTGTTTTTCTGTTTTGTGGTTCTACCTGCTGGAGTGGTTTTTCTCTCCACATCTTCAGGTGGAGACACATCACCTGTTCAGCAGCCACACGGTGCCTAAAAGTTAATTTGTCTTCTTTCCTCTCACTTTATCAATCTTTTATTTGCCTCGTCTTGATTATATTATCTTACTTCAGTTTATTTGTTTTGAATACTGGTATAAAATATTGCTGGACCTGACAGGGGGACAGAAAGACAGGGAGAGAGAGAGAGAGAGAGAGAGAGAGAGAGAGAGAGAGAGAGAGAGAGAGAGAGAGAGAGAGAGAGTATAGGAGAAACGGAAACAAAAAGGAGTGAAGGAAAAGAGTAAAGAGACAACGATCCTTTGATTGGAACCGACACTCCAGACGACCGGCTACGACACCTGAACAGAGACATAACAGAGAATGACCTTCCTTTAGGAAGCACAACTGGTAATTATCCAGGACATGCAAGCTGAGGATCCAGCTGTGAAATTACAAACTAGAGCATCAGGAGAGACCGAATACAGAGAGCCAGTCTTGCTGGGCTCTGGACACCCAGGGCGGGCAGAGCCGAGGGCCCTGTTGAGGCCCACCGACATTGATTTCCGTCAAGCATTTGACACGGTTCATCGTCAAATTCTTTTAAATAAGCTTAACGTTATTGGTTTCTCTTCATCAGCTACAGACATTATCAGTTCCTACCTAAGTGGAAGAAGCCAAGTTGTAAAAGTTGGTACTGTCAAATCTAAACCATTGAGCTGTTCAATAGGTGTCCCACAGGGTCGTATTTTGGGCCCTTTATTGTTTCTTGTCTGCATAAACGATCTACCATGCTCTGTCCAACACTCTCAAACACTGCTTTATGCGGATGATACAGTGATTTTTGTATCCGGCCCAGATACAGATGTCATTAATCAAAAACTTAATGTAGATCTACAGTCCTTACACGGGTGGCTGTTGGACAACCATTTAACCATAAACACAAAGAAAACTGAATGCATGTATTTCCATTTACCTCGGAGACCCCTGCTCATTTCTAATCCTGTTGTCATTGCAAACCAAACACTTTCAGTTGTACCAACCTACAAATATCTGGGGGTCACCCTAAATTCACACCTCACATACAATGATTGTGTACAAAATTTAGTAAAGAAACTAACTCAAATTGTTTGTTTTCAGCAAAATCCGATAATATTTGATTCAGTGTTTCAAAAACATATTTACATGCTATAATTTTATCCACCTTGTCAGACTGTCTTCCTGTTTGGACACTGACAACCAAGGAGATTCTTGAGCCGGTGGCAAGGTTGTACAACCGAGCTTTTAAAGTCCATCATCGGCTTCCTGGCTGGACCCACCACTGCATGGCTCTATGACTACATCCTGAGCCACGGGATCAAGTTCTACTTCCACCTTATGAACAGTTGCCTATCGGTCTCATTGTCCGCTCTGGTTCCAAGACTTAGCTCAGGATCCGGGCGTTGGACGAGATCTGCTGCGAACAACCTCCTGCCTATACCATATTCCAGGAATAATTATGGGCAAAGATCCTTTTTTTCTGAGCTCACCAGAGCCTGGAATGGGATTCTGCTGAATATAAGAACCATTCGAACACCTGGACTATTTAAGAAAACTCTAATAAAGCACTTGGCAGACGGTCATCGCTGTGACCACTCGTGACGGGGGGCCACAGGCCCTCTCCAGTGTGACCTCCCCCATTTGTATGTCTGACTGTTTGTCTTTTGTGTTGCTGCAGAGCAGGAACCTGCTGAAAACCAGTATTTGCTGAGTCAGGCCAGATTTTGTTTTAATCTTTTCCTGATGAAATAAATAAATGAAATGAAATGAAATGACATCCGACCCCCAAAGTGGTACAAAACTCATCACTGATCATATACTGGATTTTATTATGAAACAATTCAATGTTACATGTTGCTACACAGTATGAAGAATTACAATGAAATCTGACTCAATATAACCCAATGTGACGCTGAAACAACGTATAATTAATGTCATTTTTTGACCTCCAAATCAGGTCTGTTTTAGGTGCAGAATGAAAGTTTTTATTATGTCTTTTTTGGACGTCATGTGGAGGTCTGAATCTGACGTCGTGCCGACCTCCAATGCAGAGTTGGTTTTAGTTAAACTGAGCAGTACAGCAGCAAAAGTGCAGAAAATTATGAATTAAATTGACCACCCTCTAACCACTGGGCTTGCGGTCTGAGGTTCAGTCATATTCTTTCTGTCATTTCAGCATTTCATTACAGACCAGTGAAACACGGGTTTTAACCTTACAACTTACTGTTCAGCGATCCTCAGCCTTACCTGTTGAGCTATAAGTTTACTGTGTGTTTAATCTGTGAATGGGAGGGTGACCACCAGTTTGCAGAAAAGTACTTATCCTGAAACACAGTGCAATACACACGAAACAAAGTGGTGGTTTTAAAAATGATTGTTTTGTTTTTCACCAAAGTTCACAATTTGATGAAATGACGTACTAAATTTAACTGCTTGGGCGGCTCTTTATTAGATGTAATTCTATCTTTACGAGACAATGAAAACAAACAGACTCAAAGAAAAAGAAATACAAGGCGGGGGTTAACATTCACATGAACATTTTTTCAATGGTAAATTTGTCACGTTGTCTGGATGTTGAAATAAAGTTTTTCAACTGACATGTTTCAGCAAAATTTTTAGAAGTCATGATTTTAAAAATACTGACCGTTACATATACATCTAAAGAATGTTGATATTTCAATGTTGAATCCACAGTGAGTTTACGACACAACTTCAACCATTTATTGTCAACGTTGTTTTGACGTTGAATTAATGTTGAATCAACTGACATTATTTCAACTAAATTTCAACGTTTAAGGTCGGTTGGATGCCAGCTGGGTCATCATGACGTCAAAAAAAGGTCCAATACTGACGTCTGAATCTTGGATCCATTTTGTACGTTCTGCGTCCAGATATGGTCTTTGACTGACCGACCCAATAATGACCTGATCTGTACGTCTCCCTGACATCAGATGTTTGGTGGGAAGTTACAGAAGGACACATTGTAATGTCTGAAAATGATTTAACACGAAATAGCGTCAAGTGTTTGATCCATATTCAAAGCTCTGTTCCCTCTGTGTCCTGATAAAAACACATTTGTACCACAGACTGCTGCAGAGATGCAACAACGATTCTTTGATTGGAACCAACATTCCAGATGACCAGCCGCTACACCTGAACAGAGACATAACAGAGAACAGACTACGATGGACTGTGAAGGAGGCATTACTGATCATTATCCGGAATGCGCAAACTGAGGATCCAGGTATCAAATTACAAACCAGAGCAGCAGGAGAGACCTCATACAGACAGCCATTATTCTAATATCCCACAGGACAACACAGTGACTGAGTCTGCATGCAGAATATGAAGAGGGCAGAGTGATTAAAGTAGGGCTGCTCGATTTTGCCTAAAAATAAAATCCCGATTATTTTCTCTGAAACACGATTTTTCGATTTCAATTACAACTTTTTTGTGAAAAAAGAAATTAAGATCAATAAAGTACTTAGAATGTCTTTTATTGAACCTTATTTTCTCTGTTTGGATTCAACAAACCCCAAGTCCAAAAGTTACAATCACGTTACTGAATAGTGCAAAACAGTCAATTATAAAATCCAAAGTGAACAATCAATCTCAAATATGCATCCTTATTGCCAGTGAACTTAATTCTGTTGCAAATAAACACAAGAATCCCTTGGGATTAAGAGCACCTTATCTTAACACACTCCAGGTCCCTGTTCTTACTGAAAACAAAAAAGAAAATAAATAAAGTCACTTTTTGTAAAAGAAAAAGCCGGGAGCAACAGTGTGAACACGTTTTTCATGTTGGGTCGACCTACCTCTGGGTGGAGCCGGGGCCGCTTTGAGGAGCAGGTCTGAGGTCGATCTGGATTCCCAAGTCGGTATGAACACAGCTTAAAACTTTACTTCTCTGAGCAAATTTAACTTCTCCGGCAGTCGCCATGCTTGTTGTTGTTAGTTACCAGACACTGAGCGAAGGCAGGCGCGCACTTCCGTCATGACGTCATGAGACGGGCCGGAGAAACTACGGTGGCTCAGAGGCACCAAAAAGGGCGTGTTCATGTGAAAAGCCGAAATCGTTCACGTACGATTTCAGCGTTTTTAACATCGTCTTAACCCAAAAAGTCGGTTACAATTCAAAATCGATTAATCGAGCAGCCCCAGATTAAAGATGAACGTGATCATGAAAATATGACCTCTGACCTCTGAGACGGTCAGAAGCAGGTCAGAAAGACCCTCAGGACCCAGACACCGACAACCAACCCCCAAAGTGACACGGCCTGAATCCGGTCGAGTGTTAATCAATCAATCAATCAATCAATCAATCAAACTTTATTTGTAGCACTTTTCATATTTATAAAAAACAGTGCAAAGTGCTAAACAGTAAAATCACTTATAAAAACTAAAAAGAAAAAAAAACTGCACTTTCAATCAGGGTCGAATGCACACACACACACACACACACATACAAACAGACACACACCCAATTTGTTTCATATAACAGAGGAGAATGAAGTCCAAACTCTGCAGGTCTCCAACAACTGCAACGGGTCAAACATGAGTTTAGACCCGGGGAGAAACGAGGCTGAATGTTTTAACAGTGATTTGTCTGGTTTCAGGCTTTCTGTGTGGAGTTTCCATGTTCTCCCTGAGCTGTTCTCTTACTGATACCATTCATGACACTGAGAATTCATTTAACGACGAGCAGTTTGGAGGAAGTAGAGCTTCATTTTAAGCTTGGTTTTATACAGCGCTTTTCAGGACACTCAAAGACGCTTTTACATTGCATTATTCATTCATAACATACTGGGTGGTGGTAAGCTACTACTGTAGCCACAGCTGCCCTGGGGCAGACTGACGGAAGCAAGGCTGCCAATCTGCACCATCAGCCCCTCCAACAACCACCAACCATTCACTCTCACAACTTTCATACTACGCAAGGTGGGTGAAGTGTCTTGGTGAAGGACACAACAACAGTTTTACGCCTGCGGGAGCGGGGATCGAACCGCCAACATTCCGGTTATATGACAACCTGCTCTACCAACTGAGCTATTGTCGCCCCTTTTCAGTTATTCACTTCACCTCTTCTTCCTTTTTTCTCTTCCAGGGTCAGAGGTCATCAGGAAGATCGTCAAAGAAGACCAAGATGCTCTTTTATCTTGTTCTCTGGATGGTAGAAATATTGCAGAAGACGTGGTCGTCTGGAAGACAGACGGCAGCAGCGGGCGTGAGGTGTTTCTCTACGCTAAAGGCAGATCCTACGGAGACCGCCTGCCGGGTCAGGATGATCACTTTAAAGATCGGGTGTTTCATTTCCCCGAGCAGCTGGCAGTCGGTAACGCCTCCATAGTGATCACAAAAACCCAGGTGACAGATAGCGGGAATTACACCTGCTATTTTCCCCGTCATGAGCCCCGAAGACGAGCCCAGTATGAGCTGATTGTTGGTGAGTGTCCTCATTCAGACGGTGACAGGCAGCTTTGTATTTCCAGAAGTGACTGGTTCAAGTGTCTCAGATGGACTCAGGTCAGAAAGAGAAACACATCCAGGAGAAACTCCATGTTTCCTCCTTCAAACAGTTTCTGGCCTCAGTTATCAAAGTTCCAACAAAGATCAGTTTGATTTGAGCTCAGTTAAATTCTCCTGACTGGTTCTCAGCTGACAGATCAGTTCCCCACAGTTCCTGATGTGTTGGTTCTGTCCTCTGGACAGTAAACCGTCAAGAGCTTGTTGAGACCTGACTGAAGGTCATGAGGAAACAGTTTTAGTCATTTTCTGTTCCCTCAGAGCAGTTTTACTCTCTCTTCTCCAAACGATTGAGTTCAGCTTCAGAGCCTTTGTATTTCCTCCATCAGCGTCTGTTGTGTTTGGTTCTTTCTACAAAAATGACTGCTGCTTTGGGTTTCACGGAGTTTGGGTTTAATGAGCTGTTCACAACAACACATCCATTCTAACTCTCTGGCAGTAGAGTCCTTACCTGCAGTATCTTTTCCCACACATTCGAAAATATAATGCATTAGAACATTATAATGCAAGTAGACTCTTGGATCCTGGCCGGTCTGCATCCACCCTTGAGGTGTTTGCGTCTGCCATCACGGGGGGTCACGAGGGCTTCGGACGCTATTCGGCGTGCAGCCATCCGCTGGTTCCTACAGGGTGCGTGCAGGCTGAGGCCTTCCCCTCGACATGTGGTTCCCCCTTGGAACCTCCACACTGTGTTGGAGGGTCTGGTGGGACCTCCGTTTGAGCCTCTGGAACAGACGGACGTCTGTTTTCTGTCTTTCAAGGCTGTCCTCCTTTTGGCTTTGGCCTTGGCCAAATGAATCAGTGATTTGTGCACCCTTTTGGTCCATCCCTCCTGCTTATCGTTCAGTCAGGATGGCGGACTGGTTCTTCTCTGGCCCAATTAGGCTTTTCAGGCCAAGGTGATTACCTCGGACTTTCGGTCACGAGTAATACTTATCAGGGCACTTGACACTCCGCCGGGCTCGTCAGTGGACGAGGCGCGGCTGTGGTTGCTGTGTCTGGTCAGGGCTTTGCGGTGCTACGTGGAGCGCACAGCTGGCTTCTGGGCTATGGACCAGCTGTTTGTGGGGTTTGGGGCCAGGGGGCGTGGTGGTGCCCTGCTGTTGTCCCAGCGCCTTGCCCACTGGGTTGGTGGTGCTATTGCTGCGGCTTACGAGGCACAGAACTGTCCTCCGCCGGCAGTGATCCAGGCCCACTCCACATGTGGAGTTTCCGCATCTGTGGCTATGTGCAGAGGGGTCACCGTGGGTGACATCTGTCAGGCTGCCTCCTGGCCTTCGGCGTCCACCTTTGTGCAGTCATATCTCATGGATATGTGCACGGACTCGGTAGCAGGGACAGGGGTCCTGTCGCTTAGACGACCTGATTGGTCTCGCTGGCTGCTGTGTTTTCCCTTGGGGAATACAGGCTGCAGTGGTGAACCCTGGTGCATGCCGGGTGGGCTCTGTTGAGGCCTTACCCGGCGTGTGTGTGTTTGCTGTCATTATGTCACGACTGTTTCTGACACATGTACGGTCAGCGCCTCGGAGCGAGGGCGCTTGACGTTGGTGTCTTGGGGCTCTGTGGGCGGTGCCTGGCGTACAGCCTGCTTTGCTCCTTCATTCCCGCACCAATCTTGTCAGCCTGTAGTTACGTTTAGTAAGTATTATTTGTTCTTTGTTTTTGAACTTGTTTGACCTTTCTCACATGCACGGCATCCACAGCTGATTTGTTTGGGGTGACTTTACTTCTCAGGTCAGTTTGCTGACATTTTATTTCTTCAGATTGCCTAGCCATTATGATAACTTTAGCAAGGGTTAGATCTTTGTCCAGCTGCATTCTCTCTGACAGTGACAAATCTTTTAGCCCCACCACAAGCCTCTCTCTCAAAGCTCATTGTGGAGTGCACCGTACTCGGTTTCCTGCAAGCGCATAAAGTGCTGTTATGACTGAATCCACTGGTTCTGATGGTTGTTGCCCTATTAGCATCTGAGGAGTTGTTCAGGTTACTCACCAGTCTGAAGTGCTCAAAACTTCTGATCCACTTTTCCCACTCCTGGGGTTTTGCAAAGTCAAAAGGCTCCGGTGGTTTGATGGTGAAGGTTGCTGCTGGGGTTGCCGCCGCGGCCGCCATTACTGGACCTGTCGGCACGTTCGCTTGGGCAGCTGCGTCTGTTGTTCATATTAAATCTTGTTCTCTTGCAACATTTTTGTTTTTCTTTTGCAACTGTTCTGTTTTTCTGCAACAGCTTCCTTGCCTTTCTTTGTAAGCATTTATCATTTCATCACAGCAGCAGTGTGTTCCCTTGCATCAGTCCAGTGTTCCCTGGCTGGTTGCTCTGTGTTCCCTTCACAGCAGCTTCTTCAGTCTCTCTCAGTCTTCTTCCTTCTGTTCCCTGTCAGCACATGTTGTGTTGCTCCAGTGGATCTCAGCACCCTGGCCGGTCAGAGGAACATGCTGCTGCAGTGCTGAAGGACCACAGAATGCAACACTTGAGGCTGAACGATGAGTTTTCAGCTTCTTTGTCTCGTTAAAACCACTGATGGATGTAATAATGCAGACGGCAGAAGAAGAAAGAAGTCCACTGTCCATACAGAGGTTCTCTCTCTTCTTGGAGACAGTAAAGTCTGTTTCATTCATTGCAGCCTGGTTGATTAAAGACAGTGAGACTTTTCCAGGTGAAAGTTTCAAACTGTCACTGTGAGCAGAAAGTTAACAAGCCTTGAAGAAAAGTAAAAGAGTTGAAACAAAGATCCCACTGTAGATGTGTCTCCTGACTGAAGCCATCTGTTCCTCACCTGAACCAGTCTCCTCTGGAAATACATGGAGATGCTGCTGAAATGTCACCGTCTCCATTTTGAATGTGGAATAAAGTGTTTAACTCTTCTGTGTTTCTTTCCCCTCAGTTTGAGCTGAATGTCAGGTTCATGAAAAGTCTAACATGTGCTTTCTTTTTCCTTTCAGAGTATATCTTAACTTGTTAGGGCTTATTACAGCCATGCTCACTGCTGCTTCTGAACATCTGATCATTTTACCTTCTTCATCATGTAAAGCTCACAGATGACTGATCAATGTCTGTTATATCAATATAAAGTAAACTCTCTGAGGTTTGATGGAGAACATTCATCTTATTTGTTCTTCACTCTGTTGTGATTGATTGAAGGAATTTAATGAGGAAGGCTGAAATGCTTCCAATGTTAACCTTTTGTTCCATGTTTAAAATGCAGTAAATACGGAATAATGTGTGTCATTAGGCTGAAACTTTCAGGATTTCATGTTTGGCTTGACTTTAATATCTGTGTCAAATTTCTCTCCTGTAGAGAGAAGCAGCTGTGAGATATTTAGGAAAGTCCAGGACATAGTATCTCCAACACAGCACAGCACAACTCTTCAGAAACCTCTCTGAAGTTAATCAATATTGATGATCAATCCATTTTAAAAGGTTCAAAAATGTTGAGAAATTTTTCATTGTATTTATAAAAATATTTCCAGGACATTAGAATAAAGATTTATTCCTTTATCCTGATTAAAGTGTCTCATTTTTGAGGGATAAAGCAGATAAAGTGATAAATTGTTGTCCTGCTGAGTGAAAAAGAGGAAACTTGCTGATCTTCCTCTTCTGTCAGACAGATAAACTGAGCTGCTCCAATCTGAGGCTGGTTCCATCATTCTGCTCTCCTATTGGATGAAAGCAGCTGTCAATATGACGCACCTGGCCAATGGCCTCCTCTGATTGGCTGGCGGGACGTAAAGTCTGTTAATTAAGTTTCAGTAGATGGTTGGTGGATGTTGATTGGCTGTTTATGTTGGTGGGCGTGTCCTGATGTGAGGATCCTGAATGTGATTGGTCAGTGTGTGTGTCAGTCTGGTTAAAGTCACTGAGATGTGTCTCCTCAGAGAGTTAGCAGAGCTCCGCTCCAACTTCAAGGACGAACTCTTTCTGATTTATCAACTATATTTCTACTTCTATTTAACTTTAACTCTCTTTGGTTCATCTGGGGAGTTTTTATTCTTCAAAATGGATCCACGTTTGACTTTAAATGTCAATGTTTGGATCAATAAAAGTCTTTTAAAGAGGCTCTGACAGGTTCTCAGGTGAGATGATGAATATTTATTATCGTTCAATTAAATCCGATCAGTTTATCATCGTGACCCGAGAATTAAAACGGATTCTGTCGTTTAAAAAGATGAACTTGTGATCTTCAAATGGTTTTAAGACGCAGTTCTTGAGGCTCTCAGAGAAGATGAAGATTGTCAGTTTGTTTATTTTATTGAGTTTTCTATTAAAAAATAGGTCGCATCCAACCTCCGAGTTTTATAAGGTTAAAACCCAGAAACATCCCAGGTGAGTCCTGCTTTGAAACACTTTACTCAGCCTGACATCTCACCTGGAGTCACACAGTTATTGTCCTGAACTTTAGAAGCTGCTGAGAGAATAAAAACTAGCAGGAAACATCCCAGAATCTGGATTATTCTGATGGAGGTTTACTCCACTAGATCTGAGATTCTCTGGAAGTTTTTCTATTTCATGAGCTAAAATCTACTTGTAAACAGAAAAGTCTTTCTGTAAACTCCACAATGTTGTATTAAATGTTTAATGTCCGACATGAGGCTCGCGGACCCTCAAAGGTCCGTTCAAGCCTCCAGATGTTCCAGTGTCATTGCAGATATTCTTCCAGGCAGCTTGAGCACAAAAGCATCAATGTGAGGAAGAGTTTCAGAAAACAAATCACATCAATCCTCCTGAGAAGAATTAAATGATCCAGTTTTAGTCTGAAGACAAACTGAGACACAAAAGATTCAAATTTTTGTGCAGATTCTACAGATGAAGAAGAAAACCAAGTCTTTTGTTGCAGTTTTGGAAGTTTTAAAGATAAATTATATGCCAGGCAGGGAAATAGAGGTTTCACTTTATTTTAACCGAACAGTTGCATTAAGAATGAAAACATGTTGAAATTGGTTTGAACTTTCAGGAGGCTTTTTAAAATGTCTGTGATCAAATTTAGACTTCACTATGAGCTCGTACCTCTTGAACTGAAATGAAGAGAATGTTTAGAATCGTTTCAGTCATTCTATTGAACTTATCCAGTCCATCCTGATTAATTAGTTTTGTATGAAGCCTCAAACTTTAACTGAGTTTGTCAGTCTAATTTCTACAGCTTTCATGCCAATTTCAGATATAGGTTCATGTTTCTTTTAAATAAGTGTAAATGTAATTATTACCCACACAATTTTCAAACTGTTAAATTGGGTAAAAACACCAAGGAAAACAAAGACATTAATCAACCAAGTACAGAAATAAAGTTGAGACGATGTCAAATGTATGAAATATACCGTATTGGCCCGAATATAAGACGACTCCGATTATAACACGACCCCTATTTTTCAAAGATCATTTTGTGGGAAAAAAAAATGCTGACGACAATAAGGTCACTCTTAAAACAACTTTTTGTTATACAATTATTATAAACTCAAAAACTCACAACTGAGATAACATTTCATGAGATATAAAATGAAAAAATATTACTGCAGTATTGAATAAAAAATATATTCTCTTTCTCAAAATAAGAAACAATAAGCAACAAATAAGAAGCCTCAAGGGGTCAAAACTTCATAAATGATGTAAATAACTTCCCAGTGCCTTCAGCTGAATCAGGCTCTGGTGGTGGACATTCCGTCTTTCTGTTTTCCAGAGACGTATTCACTCACCCTTCTATCGGTCTCTCTGAAGCGTCGCTCTCGGGACCACGGAAAGCTTTTCTCATTGCGTTAGCATCTGTAGGCGTTTTTTCTGTGCTCTCCAATAAGAACGAGGCTCTGCTCCACCAGATCTCCTGGCGGCTTGGCAGTAGTTTGATGACTCTGCTGTGTTGATCACCATCAGTTTAAAGTTGGTATCATAACTTCTCCTCTGTTGTTTGCTCAGTTGTCCAGCGTTCAGCCCCTTTGTTCCAGATGATCCGCCATTTTTCATCAGATCATTTGATCTCATTCCATCGCTCCACTCGCTCTCTGGTCAGTGATACTTTGGCTCCATCTAGCGGCGCGGATGCGTATTGACCATCTACCGTAAGTCCGCGATTATAACGCGACCCCACTTTTGAGGATGCAATTTCTGGAAAAAAAACATCGTCTTATATTCGGGCCAATACGGTATGTCAGTGTTATACAAAAATTATAATGTCATTATTAGTGTACAGATGCGTTGAAAACAGTTTAATAACAAAGATAACTCCCGATGAGCAGTGAGAAGATGTTCATTGGTTTTACTTTCTTTCAGTCTCAAAAAGATTTCAGTTCCTATTTTGAAGTCAGAATGAAGGAGAAAGGAGCAAAGTGATGTTTTAAAACTTTGGTGAATAAACTCTTAATTTAAAATAATAATCTGTTGCTTGTTTTGTGTTTCCAGGAGCAGCTCACCAACCGATTCCGACGCTCCATGAAGCCGGTGACGGGATGCAGCTGCAGTGTGTCGTTCGAGGAGCTTTTCCTAAACCCAGAGTGGAGTGGAGGGACAGTTCTGGAAACGTTCTTCCTGCTGAAACAAAGTTCACACAGAAAGACAAGAGCTTTGATGTTTTCCTTCAAGTTACTGTGACTGACAGTGGAAAATATCGATGTGTGGCGACACAGGAGGAAATCCACAATGAAGTCTATACTGAGACGTATGTGTCAGTTCCTGTTCCTGGTGAGTCGACTTTCACTGATCTTGTCCTTCTGAGAAATGTGCATGTCAGAGATCATCACTGGTTTTTAAAGCTGATTCATTTTTGCTGTCACAGTGTTCTCAGAAAACAAAGAGGAATTTATAGCTGAAGATGAAAGAAAAATCTAAATATTTCTTAAAAATGGAAAAGTAAAACAGATAAACACATTGTTTATTTAAAACTCATTCACACAAAATCACTTTCATTTTAAAACTTAACAACAATGAAATGTTCAAACTTTCTATCCAAACATTTTTCTGCAGCATTTGGACAAGTGTTGCTGAATTCCTGTGCTTATTTGCTGATTTTTATACCGATGAGGCTCTTTAATAGTGAAAATATTTCCTCAACCATCTAAGTATCAAACTCATTAGTGAATAAAAACTTCAAATTCAAATCAAAGCAGTGAGAGATGTGTCAGTTCCAGCTGACTGTAACATCAGAAAGAAAGAACTCAAAGAGGTTGAGAAGGACGGAACAGCTGGAACAGATGTGGAGGGTTGGAGCTGACGTGGTGCCTGTCGTAGCTGGAGCATTCTGGGTAGTGAATCCCAAACCAGGAGGTGTCTGAAGCAGATCCCAGGAACAAGATCTGAGCCTCAGAGAGAAGTCAGAGCAAAAACTAAGACACTGAAGGCTCAACTTCCCCGAGAGAGAGGATGATCCTACCAGGGTGATGATGATATCTTTACATTCTGTGAAGCCAGGAGCTCCAAACCTTCAGCTCCTGAATCATCAGTAGTTTTATTCTCCTGGTTTGGATTAAAATCTTCACTGAGCAGATCTCCGAAAACATTCTGGAAGTTTGAACTTTTCCAGCTGCTGTGTGATCATCAGCCTTCAGTGATCATTGAGATACCTGGAAAGAGACATTTTACATTAAAAATAATCCTGGAGGCTTTTTCAGCACATTCAAGACAAAAGAAATAATCTTTATTCTATAACCAAGATAGATAGATAGATAGATTAGTATGTATTGCTGTAAAATATGAAAAATTGGACCAAAAGTGCTAAAATATATGAAAACATCAGAAATTCTAAAACATTAAACAGATTTCTGATTAAATCTTAAAAATATTGAAACAAAACAGAGGACTAACAACATCATGCTGAAGTTCTAATCTTCCAAAAATCCAGAATAAATGTGATCATTGTCCAGTTTTATGGCAGCAGGCAGGAAAGACTTACGGTAGTTCTTCTTCTCTGAATTCAGCAACAGTTGGATCATTGACCCAGGAATAGGGAGCGTGAGCTGGTTTAGCCCATAGTGAGACAGGTTGGTTTTAACTCACTGATGATGTGTTGTTGAAATAGTAATCCTTCTCAGTTCATGTCTGAATCTGTTGACATTGTTTTAACAGTGTGAATTTCAGGATACTCAGCTTAAAGTTTCCAGTGTTTCCAGTCAAAACTTTGATTTTAATTTGTGTTGAATGTGTTGAACGATCAGTTTGAATCAGAATTATCAGATAAAACTCAAGAAATCCCAGAAGTGAAGCTCCTCCCCCTCAGGTCACCTGCTGCTTTATTCTGAACATTTACCTTCAAACTTGTAGTTTTTCATGTTTCCTCTTCAGGGAAATGAATTCTCCCTCTGATGTGAATCCAGCTCTCAGGACATGTTAGTGAGTGAAGCAGTTCACAGTTCAGAGAGCTGAGATTCAATAATCCCTCAAATTAAACTCCACTTTTATCAACTCACTGATGTGAGATTAAAAGAAGAATCAGAACCAATGAGATGATTTCTGTTTCACTCAGATGTTGATCAGTCAGTCAGTGGTCACTGTATCAGATCCAGATGTTGATCAGTCAGTCAGTGGTCACTGTATCAGATCCAGATGTTGTCTTCCCTCCAGCTGTCCTTCAGTGTGAGTGTCAGGGAGTCAGGTCTCCAGTGTGTTTGTGTTGCAGTGAAAGCTGCTGCTTCTCTCTCATCAAAGCTCTTTCTCATGTTTCTCCTTCTTTCTGGACTCAACTGGAGCAGAAGGTTCAAACTGGGATCAATAGGAAGCCGTTCAACACAACACGTCTCTGATGAGGATTCAGGATGAAACCCTGCAGGACCATGTTTCATCTTTTAGACAATCCTTCCTGATTGGTGGAGTTTGAATTGACTCAAACACTAAAATTCACCAACAACTGATGAGAAAAGTTCCATCAGGAGGAAGATTTTAGATTTTTCTGAAGAAAGTGAACAGAAATGTTTGTGGAGTTTAAAGTTCGTCAGTGTAAATCTGCAGATTATAGAAGAGTTAGAAGACAGGATCTGACACGTTTACTTCTCTTAAACCAAAACTCTCAGACCACTAAAGATAAAACATTCAACAACTATCATAAATCAGAGAAATGTCTCTCTGAGTCCATCTTGTGGAGTTTCCAGTGAACGTCTCCAGTCTGAGCGTCCAATCACAGCTCAGCTTCAGCAGCTCATTTCTAACATGAAGCTCTGAGCAGAAAAACACTCAGTCAGACTGAAGAAGTGACAGATCCTGAAAGATCCAGTGGTCTGAGAGAAGAAGAGCAGAATCTCTCTCTGAGTGTCTGCATGTGGAAAATCTCCATCAGTCCAGAGTCTGAATAGAATTCCAGACAAATGGAGGAGAAATCATTTCTCCAGTCCAACATTTTCAAGCTGAAGAGTTTTGAGTGAGTTGAGTGTAAATGTTTGATGAGTGGAGAGCAGGATGTGATCTGAGGAGAAGTTTCTCCTGATGGAGACTGAAGGTTGGAGGAAATGTGACTGAATGAGAGCAGATCAGTGAGTGGAACAGACTGACACAGTGTGAGTGAGTCCAGGTCATCTGATTCATCCTGAGAGGTCAGAGGTCATCCACACAGGTCTCTGGAACCAGACTGAGGAAGATCCAGCATCATCTTCACTCCCTGGACCTTCATGTCCACCTTCTGCTCTCTGAGTCTGAGGCCTTCTGTCACTGTGGTTCAGTGGTGAGCACAGCTCAGGGTCACTGGTTCGATTCCCTGCAGACGTTTCAGCTGGAAAACATGCAGATCATTTCATCAGTGGAGGCTTCACAGATGAAGCAGCTGAAAGTCACAGAGGCAGATTTGATTGTAGATTTCAGCAGGAGAATATTGATGTTGACTCTTTGCCACATTTTTCCTGCTTAGAAAAACTTGAAGTTTCAGTCTTTGTTGAACTGGACCAAATAAAAGGTTCTGAATTGTTTCTCTTCCAGCTTTGTTTCTGTGTTCAGGATGTATTGTTGTGTTGAATTTGCTGTGAATCACAAAGTAAAAATGATTTTGATTAATGGTCAAATGTATCAGTCTTATCACATTTAGAGTCTCACAGCAACTTTTTGGGATCTGTTCCAGAATTCCCCACTGGACTGGTTGTTGCTCTGTCAGTCGTCATTGTTGTTTTAGTTGCTGTTCTTCTGCATCTGGTTCTGCTGGTGAGACGAAGGGTTGCATCAAACTCAGTTTTTTAAAAGGTAACTTGAATTAATGTGTACATGCAGATCTAACCTTCTCCTTCCAGAGCCTTCAGTCCAGTTATTGATTTTTTACATGTTCAGTTTCTTCATATTGATCAGTCTTGTTTCTTGTTTGTTCTGCAGGTTCACACAGACCAGTGAGTCAGATTCCACCTGCTGATCTGTGAACTGCAGGAGCTTTGTATGTGTGTGTGTAACACATACGCGTACACACACACACACACACACACACACACACACACACACACACACACACACACGCACAGTCTTGTATTTCTATCCTTGTGGGGACCGTCCATTGACTCCCATTCATGTCTAGCCCCTAACCCTGACCCTTACCCTAACCCTAACCCACACCACAACAAAGCCTAACCCTAAAGAAATGTTTTTGCACTTTTACTTTTTTCAGTAACAACAACATGGTCAAGAAAACACTGTTTCTCCTACTTAGGACCGGAAAAAGGTCCCCACAAGGCACGTAGTTCCTTGTTTTGCTATCCTTGTGGGGACATTTGGCCCCGACAAGGATAGAAATACAAGAACGCACACACGCACACACGCACACACTCACACACACACACACACACACACACACACACACACACACACACACACACACACACACACACACACACACACACACACTATTCCTTTATTTTATCTCCAGTCCTCCATGTTGTCTGGATTTCATCATTTCGCTTTGAAAGTTTTCACTTTGAGTTGCAGCTTCATACATTTACTGACATTAGAACATGTTTCACAATTCAAGGTTTTTTTGTTGTTTATTTTTAATTTTTGATTTTGCCTTTTTTTCGAAATATAAATGAAGATTTCTGTATTTTTTTATTCCAGAGAATCGATCAGGAACAGTTTCTCTTTGTTTTCTTGTGAACTGCTGGAAGTTTTTCTTGTTTCAGTCTTTGTGGAGTCAGAAGCTGTTTTAAGGAAACAAGACTTTGAATTTTAAAGATGATCAGTTCAGAGGATTGTGGGAAGTGTGGAAAGTTCAGCTGCTGCAGAAAGAAGTGAAGCTCAGATCAGTGAGGACTGAAGACACTGATGGATCCTGAGCTCACATCACTGCAGGACGTCTTCCTCTCCTTCCTCATCCTCACGTCGGCTTCAGCCTGATTCACTGTGATGGTTTTTACTTGAATAACAGCAGGATGTGTGTGTGCTGTCCTCTCTGGGATGTGTGTATCAGCTGCTTCCCAGTTAGAATCAGAGGTGATCCAGAGGTTTGTGAAGCAGAACTGAAGCTTTCTGCTCCTCCTCTGAGGATGTTTGTCAGCTGAATGTTCTAGAAAGAGTTGATGGAAACAACAAACTCATCTCAGGGTAATAAACTCCTTAAAGCAGCTCTGTGTGTTCAGCATCAGACTTTCAGCTCCGTTTCCTGTTATAGTTGATGGAAATGTGAGACAGAGCAGCTGCTTCACTGTGTTTTTAAATGAATTGAGCATCATTGATTTATTCCTTCCTTCCTACGACAAACATGAGGATTTTTCTGAAGTGTTGAACAGACCTGGAGAGGGAAAGATGGAGGCACAGTATTCCCTCCACTGTCACAAAAGACAGGAATCCTAAGGAGAAAAGGAGCCCAAACTCAGTTCAACATGTGAGCTGATCCATCCAGTTCATGTTCTGCTGGAATGTTCAGGATATTCAGGTTTGCGGTGAAATTACAAGATGAATCTGAAATGCTCTGTAAATTCTAGATTAATGTGAACTTCTCCAAACACTTGAATTTATTGTAGATTAAGTTTCCATTTTATATTGCTTTTTATTTTTCTTCTTTACTCCTGTATGTTTTGAGGTTGACTGAGTGTGGAATTTCAGACCAATCATGTGCCAATGTTCTTCAAAATCATGAATCCTTGAATTTATGAGTCCAGCTGTGTCCAAATGTCACATCAGGTGTTTGATTCATTAAAGGATCAATAAACGTCTAACTTCATTCTTTAAATTTTAATTTGTGTTTAAACAGTCCTCCTCATGATATTCATATTTCTGTATTATGAACTTTCTATTGGCCTTGGTTTTCTTCTAAATTTAGTTCACTAAGGGCCTCCACACACTACAGGATAATCGGGCCGAATTTTGCCCCGATCCTCTCCTCCCGATCGAGGCCGACAGGGTCCGATTGTCGGGAGTATGCAAATGAGTTCGGGTCCGATCTTCGTGTAGTGTGCGGTGTGTTCCGAGAGATTTTTTCCGGTCGGAGCCTCTCGGGAGGCATCGGAAGGGGAGATCGGAGATAATGAACATGTTCAATATTTCCGATCGCAAATCCTGTAGTGTGTGGTGCGCTCCGAGAGGCGCCGATCAGCTCAGAGTAGAGCTGTCCACACCCTCGAAATAAAGCTCTCTGATTGGATGAACAGCTCCGTCTCACCAAGGTGCCGCTGATTAAAAACATCCACTCACAGCTGTCAGAGCTGGATGATGAATATATGTCTGTGAAATATATTCACTATATGACAGTGAAACAGAAAAGCCAGAGCTCTAAACTCAGCCGTGCAGAAAGTGATGGTTAATCCTGTCGCTCCTGGATGAACTGGATCCTCCATTCAGACCCAAACTCCGATCTAATATCTGCATCTCCGCCAGTCCTGCAATAATCCCAATGTTTTAATTAATCTCCGTTATTAACCATCACGGAAGAATGGGGAAGAAAAAAATAATAATAAAAGAAAAAAAAAACTTTCCACTGATTCCGTGCCCTCAGAGACAGAGCGGACTATAATGAAACTTTCCTAATCAACGTATTTTTACTCTGATTTAAACT
Source organism: Salarias fasciatus (assembly GCF_902148845.1). Lineage (NCBI taxonomy): Eukaryota > Metazoa > Chordata > Actinopteri > Blenniiformes > Blenniidae > Salarias > Salarias fasciatus. The sequence continues at coordinate 28,507,797 of NC_043749.1, forward strand.
ATCAAATCTGTGGACATAAAGAATGATTTAAGATATTTGATGATTTAAAAAAGATTTTAAAAAGTAGCTTTTATTTGGCACGGTCTGCTAATAACTTTATTCTACTGCTGCACTCGGGACTCAAAAGTAAATAAAAAAAAAAAAAAACAAAACACACAAACAGATTAGCTAATAAGCTGAATTATTATTAAATGTAAATTATAATAAAATGATCTGAAACTATGTTTCCCTCTTCTGTACTGGAACATTTAAATTTTCTAACAAGGTGCTGACAGTCCGTGCTCCGTGCGCACGGCGGGTGGGGGTCTGCACTGAAGGAGCGATACCGATGTGAATGAATGAACTGAGGGAACGAATGAGTTCTCCACTTATTATTGAAAGTGGAGATGAATGTAAAAACAGCAATGAAGGGAAACAGCACAAAGTCATGTCGGACGACGTGAGATTTGGAGGAGTGAGGAGCCGATTCTCGGCTGAAGAATCTGCTAGTGTGTGGTCTGCTCCGGAGTGACACCACACACTAGACGATCAGGAGAGGAAGATTGGTTACGATCTGTCCTCTGCTGTCTTGTAGTGTGTGGTGTCTGAATCGGGGAAGATTGAAAAAATCCTGTAGTGTGTGGCCGGCTTAAGTTTGATCTTTAATCTCTTGGCGCCATCTGCTGGACAAAACCTGTATAGACGCGATGCAGAACAAAACATTCACACTCAGGGTTTATCTGGGTTGATTCAATAATTTCAAGTAAATCATCCCGCTGTGTCATTTACAGGTAATAGAATTAGTCTACCAAGGTTTTTCTGTCCAAAATAAAAATCTTTTGTGGTTTAAAAAAATCTATCAGATCAGATACTGTTCATAAGCATCACTCTAATGTCCTTTTTATAAAAAAGTAATCCAATCCACGATTTAGCGATTTAGTAAAAGTAATACATATATTCTACTAAACTTGTGCTAGTTTTTGGGGGGGGGGTTTGTGTGTGTGACTAAAGCTTCGTTCAGGTGCAAAATTGATTATTATTGTAGGATATTGTCAGTTAAATATCTTGACACATGATATTTAATCATAATTTATGTGCTTGTAAATAATATGCAACAGGAAGAAATGCTGAGATTTAACCCCCCCCCCCCCCCCCCCCCCCCCCCCCCCCCCCCCTTTTATGAAGACAGAAATATTTTGACTGTCAATGACCAAATGTGATTATTTGGCCATTTAAAAATTAAAAGAGTAGTTTGGGTTTGTCCTGCAGGTGAGCAGAAATAAGGCAGATAGAGAAGTTTACTGCTGTTTGAATGAGGAGGTTATGGTGCTCAGTATGAGGCTGAAATGTTTGCTGAAGCAAAAAAAAAAAAAAAAAAACATTCCTGACATGCACTTCATGTCAGGATTTAATCTGATTTGTGAATTTACAGAATAAATCAGTTTTATTCAGAGAAAGTTACTGAATAGAGCTTTAACCTGCAGAGTGGTGAAACAGGCAGACGGCCAGTCGAGTTAAAGTTTAGTTTGTGTGTGTGTGTGTGTGTGTGTGTGTGTGTGTGTGTGTGTGTGTGTGTGTGTGTGTGTGTGTGTGTGTGTGTGTGTGTGTGCAGGGGACCGGTCCGTCCAGCCAAAGGAAACACACAGAGTGTTTCCTCAGTGAGGAAGAGCTCTCCTCTAACATATAGAAACCTCTCCTCATCCTCTCTGCTCTCTGGACTCTGAACCAGGCTGCAGGAAGGTGCAGTGGTCAGCTCTTCAGCCTCACAGTGAGAATACCCCCTGCTCGTTACCGGCTGGAGTTTGCATGTTCTTCCTCTGCATGTGTGGCTTTTCTTCTGCTGATTCTCTCTCTGATGGAGTCAACTCTGCAGTGGGGGCAGATCTCCTCTGGGGGGCAGCAGAGAGCTGTGACAAACAGATTCTGGAGCATCTTCCTCCCACTGAATGGTTTCATTCAGGAAAACATCCAGATGTTTAGGAACATTTCCAGAGTTTGTAAAGCTGGCAGAATTTGGGTCTTTATGGTTTTTATAACTTGAACAAAGTGAGTCAAGAAGCTGGAATCATTTCCTGAGAGATTATTGTTTAAATTATTGTGAGAGTTGAATGTCAAAGCGTCCGTTAGCTGTGTGAGCTGTAATCCAAGAGTTTCTGAGGTGAAGCTGCTGGCGCTCAGCCGAAGAGGTGAAAATGATTTGTAGCAGCTGCACAGCTAGTAGAACAGTCTGACGTATCAGTTACACAAAATGACATTTTAATGGTGGAAATTTACACAATTCTGAAATCAGAGGGGTTTTCAAACCTTTGAGGCTCAGGAGACTTTAAACAACACAGCAGTGTAAAAAGAGAGCAGAGGGTGAACATCAGGAGTGTTTTCAGGAACACAAAGATGAGGCTGTTTTCACACAATCATTAAAAAACTGAATGATTTGTGTCTGACCTTTAAACTGACTCTGGGTAATCAGACCTGCTGTGTGGCTGCTCACCGTCACTGAGCTTCATTAGTCTGAATGTCAGTTCTGCAGCGTCTGTCGCTCGTTTCCTTCATGATCAAACCTCCACACTGCTCCTGCATCAGCATTTACAACAGATCCTGCAGAGATGGACTGAAAAGCTTCAGGAGGTTCAGAACTCCAGGTGAAAAGAACAGATTTTACTGATGAAGAAGCTTCTGCTGCTCAGTTTAAAGTCCACACTGAGACCTGATGTCTGCTTCAACACAGTTACTGTGGTTCATGTTCTCTTCTGGTCGCTTTACAAGAGAACAATCTGCTGGAAAAACGGAGTCCAGATTTTATTAAAGGACTTAAAGAAGCTTCATTTATCAGAAATAAACAGTTTCAGGTTTTAGTTGCATGAATTTCTATTTGTTGTCACATCTTTAACATTTGAAGTAAAAAAACAAATGATTGTTCTGTCTTATTAAATTCTTCTTTAGATAAAAATCTGAAGGGGATAAAACGTAATTTCAAGTGTCTTGATTAAAGTAAATTTCTCTCTATCTGAAATTGAGCATTGTGGGAAGATAAAGATTGTTTAATTTTATTTAGAATTTATCTAATTTTCCCAAACTTTACTTATTTCATATTTACATTTTTTAAATAAATGTTTTCTTCTTGTATAATATACAGGTCCTTCTAAAAAAATTAGCATATTGTGATAAAGTTCAGTATTTTCTGTAATGTACTGATAAACATTAGACTTTCATATATGTTAGATTCATTACACACAACTGAAGCAGTTCAAGCCTTTTATTATTTTAATATTGATGATTTTGGCCAAAAAAGTTTGTGTGCTGTACTGAGAGTGTGTAACATCTTGTTTCCTGTCTCTTCCTGCAGGTTCACACACACCAGTGCCAGCCAATTAATTCACCACAGCTTCATGATCAGCAGCTGAAAGAAGCTTAAAGGAGTCATATTATGCAAAATTCCCTTTAAAAAGGTGTCTTTACAGTCATATTGCCTCCCAGAGCCTCTGTATGATCCCCCAGAAGTGAAAAATTCAGTCACCTCCCTCAATTGCGCACTCCACTTTAAAGAAAATATAAACTCAAACACGCGATTCTGAAATCTTCCTCTTCTCAACGTTAGAAAGAGGAACAACACTCCCCCCTGGAAGAGGATCCAGCCTTTGGGGGGCCCCCGGATGGGTGGTAATAGTAGTATGTGTCGCTGTAGCCTCATTAAGACGTTCAAATTTGAAAATTGTCTTTTTCCTGATGTCTCGCTACACCACATTTTTGAAAATGAAACTGAAACGTAAGCTGAAACGGTTGAGGAGACGTGCCTCTGACTGTGCCCACCCACCACACCCACAGTGTGGGAGAGAGTGGTCATGGCCAGATGCGTTCAAGTGCATCCCGTAAAGAAGGCTGTGAAAATCAGGCTGTTCGGAGGAGGGCTCCTCAGAGCCACTCTTTAGACCGCTCAAACTCCGAACATAAGATGAATTTGGGGCAAACAAACTTATATACGATGTTTTTGGGCTTCTGTGACCGATATGACGTGACTGAAAAATAGCATAATAGGTCCGCTTTAAACTGTGACACACACACACACACACACACACACACACACACACACACACACACACACACACACACACACACACACTACAGATATATATTCCGTTGTTTTACCTCCAGTCCTCCACATCTGGATTTCATCATGTTCAGCGAAAGTCTTTACTTTGTGTCTCCAGATTTGCACGAATTAGACCGTTGATTAGACTTTTTCAAGGTTTTTCCTACAATTCAAGTTGTTTTTCTGTCACGTGAGCCGTTTTTTTATATAAATGAAGATTTGTGTATTTTTTTTATTCCAGAGAATCAATCAGTCACAGTTTCTTTGTGTTTTCTTGTGAACTGCTGGAAGTTTGTCTTGTTTCAGTCTCCGTGGAGTCAGAAGGTGTTTAAATGATTTAATAAGACTTTGACTTTTAAAGATGATCAATACAGAGAAGAAGTGTTGAAAGTTCAGCTGCTGCAGAAGCTTCAGTGAGGACTGAAGACACTGATGGATCCTGAGCTCACATCACTGCAGGACGTCTTCCTCTCCTTCCTCATCCTCACGTCGGCTTCAGCCTGATTCACTGTGATGGTTTTTACTTGAATAACAGCAGGAATGTGTGTGTGCTGTCCTCTCTGGTCAAACACTGGGATGTGTGTATCAGCTGATTAAAAGGTTATCACTGAGATCATTTCCTACTATTCAGTATTTAATACTCTGAGGTTTCAGGCAGGTTGACAGCAGGAAAGATTTTACTAAAAATCTCCACAGTTTCACAGCTTCTCTGGATTTCTCTATTTGCCTCTCATTCACTGTATTTAAAGGCTAAAATGATCAAATCTGTTCATGTTTGACCATCAATACTCTTTATTTCCAAAGTTTCCATGTAAATCATCAGGTGTGATCAGAGGATTCATTTAATCTGATCAGGATCCATTCAGTCTGAAATCAGGAGAAGCTGGAAGTGAAGAAGAGATCAGTCTGAGCTGGAGCTGTGAAAATGGAGCACAGGAAGAAATAAAGTGACTCAACTCATCAAGCTGCTGTTTGAAAACAAACTGAGGGTGAATTCCAAGAGAGTGCTGCCAGATTACCATCAACAAACTTTCACCTGTGAGACTTTATTGTCACTGTTCATTCACTTACGGTAAGTTTAATTTCTTTAGTGCAGTAAAAGTCATAAAGTGAGCTGCTGACACACTTTCAGATTAACTTCCTGATGTGATGCAGCACTCCGTCCTGATCCACTGGTGGAGGATTCAGGAAATTCCTCTCCTCTGGGAATAAAACCAGAGATCACTGCAGTTTGAGATGCAGAAATCAATATTACATGTTTCTGCTGAAATGTCCTTTCATGATCTGATATGAAATATTGACCTCTCTTTCCTGCCCTGTTGGACACAACAAACTACAACATAATGTAAAGTTTTACAATGTAATGTGTAACTACACAATACGACAAAGCCTCCTGACAGAACTGAGCAGAGGTGTGAAGCTGAAGAATAAATTCCTTTATTCATCCTAAAATGTAAATAATGTTTCTGTCAGCTCCTCTGCTGTTTGCTATAGAATTCTAAAGCCTCATGACTGATCAGATCCTCTGGATTTCTCAGCAGATCATAAAGAGTCTGACGTGTAAATCAAACACACCTCATCACTCCTGAGTTCAGAGAAATAACTGCCATAAACATTACTGGCATTAGAGGAACTAAAGAAAGTCATAAATCCTGCAGTTCTTCAGCCCATTTGTCCAAGTTTCTCAACTCTACGAGTATCATGTGTCTATGAAATAAAATGTGATTGTACGAGTTACACAACAAGTTTGCGTACATTTTACTTAAAACCTTACAACTCAGTGTTTACTTGATTAATTCATGTTGAGATAACCTGATGGAATCAAGTTCAAATTCAGCCGTGGGAAATCTCCAACACTGTCATGAAGTTACAGCTTGAAGAAGAAAACATGAGGAGCTCATGGAAAGTTTAAAGTTAGCTGGAATCATCCAGAAAAAATTATTACCATGCTTGAAGGAACCTTACATACAAACACACTCGTAGATGTATAATTTCATTGATGTATGTGAGTAAGTGGGGCTCTGTGATATGGTTCAGCACATGAACATAGTTGCCCCCCATTTTTTTTTTGACATCTCAGGTCACTTTTCTATTGATAAAACACTGTTCATGTGTCTTCAGCCCCAATATAGCGCAGTATAGGTTTGGCCAGCAGGGGGCGCTCGGAGTCTTGGGTCCGTGGGATGCGGCTGTGACAGATGAGTGCGAATAGTTTCCTGTTTTGAGTTTTTTTGCAAAATAAATATGTTGCAGGATGAGTTGGCCAACTATGTAACAAAAGCATGTTCAGAGCTGGACTTTATATTTACACACAATTCTAAGTAAAGTTGAGAGATTCCACACTTTGCACAGAATGCTTGTTCACTCAAAAAACTAATTGGCTCAGTGACCTTACAATGATCATGCAAAGTATTTCCACACAATGAAATCAGTGTTACTTTAAACATTGTTTTCAATCACTTTATTTGGGTCAGCTTAATGTATTTCAGTCTGTTCTAATTGTTTCTTTCGATAGTTGAACTGAGTCTGTTTAGCTCATATCATGTTGATTTAAACTGACACTGACAGTGAAACTATTATTGACATGTAATTAAAGCTGATAAAGCTATGAAATACATAAATATATTATAGAAATTAAAAATTGACAACAAGCATAAGAGTGTAATGTGATTGCAGGACTTCCTGGATGAAAGTGAAAGTGTTGGAATCAGACTCCTCCTTTAACAGAGCAGAGGATCCTCAGACTGCTGCAGCCATGGACCTGCTGCCAGCTCTCTGCCTCTGTCTGCTCATCTGCTCCGGAGCTGCGTTCAGCCATCAGACCGGTAAGAAAAGCCTCTGTGTCTTCAGCTCCACTGGATTCTCCTCAGTTTACTGCGCAGCTGATGAGAGGAGCCACAGTTTAACATGAAGGCTTCATCCTGCATCAGTCCTTCCTCCTGTTTGCTGCTGTGCGCTCAGTAAATGCTGCGTCCTCTTTCCAGTCTGCAGCTCTTTGACTTGACATGAACAGATTGACTTTAGAATCCAGACCTGCAGCACATCAGCTTGGAACAACGAGGACTGAAGAGAGAAAAACACCAATCAGGTCATTTCTCACCTGAATATTCAGATTTATGACTCATGTCAGAAAGTGTTCCAAATATTAAATAAACCAAGCGGATAAAATGTGGATTACATGTCAGGATTCAGATTTAAAGCAACAGTTTTGAAGGATTTTATTAAGTTTGCACTTCCTTGAAGCTCTCCCACATTTCTGTTGCTTTTTCATAGTAAAACATTTCCTGTTTGTCTTTGACCCATTTGGATTCTCTGATATGAAATGACCCCTGATGAGAATCAATTCATTTTTATTGCATCAACTCGCGTGACGCTGTTAATGATTTCCAGCTTTTATTGAGTAAGACTTTATTATTCTAAGTTGTTGTTGTTCTGAGTTTCTTCCTTCACTCAGGACCAACTTCTGTTTTTCTGTTTTGTGGTTCTACCTGCTGGAGTGGTTTTTCTCTCCACATCTTCAGGTGGAGACAGATCACCTGTTCAGCAGCCACACGGTGCCTAAAAGTTCATTTGTCTTCTTTCCTCTCACTTTTTCCATCTTTTATTTGTCTCCTCTTGATTGTATGATTTCTTACTTCAGTTTATTTGTTTTGAATATTGGTATAAAATATTGGCTATATGCACGGCTCCATTACTTCCTGAAGTTCAGACAGCACCTTTATTTCCTGTCTTTCATGATAGGATGAACTGATTAATCCAGGTCTGTCTGGCCATTGACTGAGGCCAGACACACCTGGACACACACACACACACACACACACACACACACACACACACACACACACACACACACACACACACACACACACACACACACATACAAACAGACAGACACCCAATTTGTTTCATATAAAAGAGGAGACGTGTTTCAAGGTTGTTTCTGCAGCAGCTGAAGAGAGTGAAGTCCAAACACTGCAGGTCTCCAACAACTGCAACGGGTCAAACATGAGTTTAGACCCGGGGAGAAACGAGGCTGAATGTTTTAACAGTGATTTGTCTGGTTTCAGACTTTCTGTGTGGAGTTTCCATGTTCTCCCTGAGCTGTTCTCTGACTGACACCATTCATGACACTGAGAATTCATTTAAAGATGATGTAGGAGCCATTTATCATTTCTTTGATTGACCACCAGGGGGAGCAGGAGGGCTGAAGGTATATCAGGAGAGCACAGGTGATGAGCTGCAGGTGTGTCGAGAGGGACGGCTGACAGTCTTTTGACCGTGTCTAATCGGCATGTGGATCGTGTTTGTCCGACTTATGGAAGTGGAACATGGGAGAGCTTTCCTGCTCCAACTGTCACCCGTAAACAGTGGATTTATGTGCGCCAAAGGAAATAAATGGGTTGCAGCACCCAAATGGAGAAAGTGTGGGATTCATTGATTGACTCGTCGTGCGGATACACGTCCGAGACGATTCTCCCTCTCCACCCTCAGGAACTCAAAGAGTATCAGCACAGATCAGGAATGGGCTGTACAGACGAGTGGTTTGGAGGAAGCGGAGCTTCATTTTCAGTTATTCACTTCACCTCTTCTTCCTTTTTCTCTTCCAGGGTCAGAGGTCATCAGGAAGATCGTCAAAGAAGACCAAGATGCTCTTTTATCTTGTGCTCTGGATGGTAGAAATATTGCAGAAGACGTGTTCGACTGGAAGACAGACGGCAGCAGCGGGCATGAGGTGTTTGTCTACGATAGAGGCAGATCCGACGGAGACCGCCTTCCGGGTCAGGATGATCACTTTAAAGATCGGGTGTTTCATTTCCCCGAGCAGCTGGCAGTCGGTAACGCCTCCATAGTGATCACAAAAACCCAGGTGACAGATAGCGGGAATTACACCTGCTATTTTCCCTTTCATGAGCCCCGAAGACGAGCCCAGTATGAGCTGATTGTTGGTGAGTGTCCTCATTCAGACGGTGACAGACAGCTTTGTATTTCCAGAAGTGACTGGTTCAAGTGTCTCAGGTGGACTCAGGTCAGAAAGAGAAACACATCCAGGAGAAACTCCATGTTTCCTCCTTCAAACAGTTTCTGGCCTCAGTTATCAAAGTTCCAACAAATAACAGTTTGATTTGAGCTCAGTTAAATTCTCCTGACTGGTTCTCAGCTGACAGATCAGTTCCCCACAGTTCCTGATGTGTTGGTTCTGTCCTCTGGACAGGAAACCATCAGGAGCTTGTTGAGACCTGACTGAAGGTCATGAGGAAACAGTTTTAGTCATTTTCTGTTCCTTCAGAGCAGTTTTACTCTCTCTTCTCCAAACTATTGACTTCAGCTTCAGAGCCTTTGTATTTCCTCCATCAGCTTCTGTTGTGTTTGGTTCTTTCTACAAAAATGGCTGCTGCTTTGGGTTTCACGGAGTTTGGGTTTAATGAGCTGTTCACAACAACACATCCATTCTAACTCTCTGGCAGTAGAGTCCTTACCTGCAGTATCTTTTCCCACACATTCGAAAATATAATGCATTAGAACATTATAATGCAAGTAGACTCTTGGATACTGGCCGGTCTGCATCCACCCTTGAGGTGTTTGCGTCTGCCATCACGACGGGTCAGGAGGGCTTCGGCCGCTTTTCAGCGCGCAGCCATCCGCTGGTTCCTACGGGGTGCGTGCAGGCTGAGGCCTTCCCCTAGACATGTGGTTCTCCCTTGGAACCTCCACACTGTGTTGGAGGGTCTGGGGGGACCTCCGTTTGAGCCTCTGGAACAGACGGACGTCTGTTTTCTGTCTTTCAAGGCTGTCCTCCTTTTGGCTTTGGCCTTGGCCAAATGAATCGGTGATTTGTGCGCCCTTTTGGTCCATCCCTCCTGCTTATCGTTCAGTCAGGATGGCGGACTGGTTCTTCTCTGGCCCAATTCAGCTTTTCAGGCCAAGGTGATTACCTCGGACTTTCGGTCATAAATAATACTTATCAGGGCACTTGACACTCCGCCGGGCTCGTCAGTGGACGAGGCGTGGCTGTGGTTGCTGTGTCTGGTCAGGGCTTTGCGTTGCTACGTGGAGGGCACAGCTGGCTTCTGGGCTATGGACCAGCTGTTTGTGGGGTTTGGGGCCAGGGGGCATGGTGGTGCCCTGCTGTTGTCCCAGCGCCTTGCCCACTGGGTTGGTGGTGCTATTGCTGCGGCTTACGAGGCACGGAACTGTCCTCCGCCGGCAGTGATCCAGGCCCACTCCACATGTGGAGTTTCCGCATCTGTGGCTCTGTGCAGAGGGGTCACTCTGGGTGACATCTGTCAGGCTGCCTCCTGGTCTTCAGCGTCCACCTTTGTGAGGTCATATCTCATGGATATGTGCACGGACTCGGTGGCTCTGTCGATCTTAAGCAGGGACAGGGTTCCTGTCGCTTAGACGACCTGATTGGCCTCGCTGCCTGCTGTGTTTTCCCTTGGAGAATACAGGCTGCAGTGGTGAACCCTGGTGCATGCTGGGTGGGCCCTGTTGAGGCCTTACGGCGTGTGTGTGTTTGCTGTCGTTATGTCACGACTGTTTCTGACACATGTACGGTCAGCGCCTCGGAGCGAGGGCGCTTGACGTCAGTGTCTTGGGGCTCTGTGGGCGGTGCCTGGTGTACAGCCTGCTTTGCTCCTTCATTCCCGCACCAATCTTGTCAGCCTGTAGTTACGTTTAGTAAGTATTATTTGTTCTTTGTTTTTGAACTTGTTTGACCTTTCTCACATGCACGGCATCCACAGCTGATTTGTTTGGGATGACTTTACTTCTCAGGTCAGATTGCTGACATTGTATTTCTTCAGATTGCTGAGCCATTATGATAACTTTAGCAAGGGTTAGATCTTTGTCCAGCTGCATTCTGTCTGACAGTGACAAATCTTTTAGCCCCACCACAAGCCTCTCTCTCAAAGCTCATTGTGGAGTGCACCGTGCTCACAGTTTCCTGCAAGCACATAAAGTGCTGTTATGAATGAATCCACTGGTTCTGATGGCTGTTGCCCTATTAGCATCTGAGGAGTTGTTCAGGTTACTCACCAGTCTGAAGCGCTCAAAACGTCTGATCCACTTTTCCCTCTCCTGGGGTTTTGCAAAGTCAAAAGGCTCCGGTGGTTTGATGGTGAAGGTTGCTGCTGGGGTTGCCGCCGCGGCCGCCATTATTGGACCTGTTGTCGCGTTCACTTGGGCAGCTGCATCTGTTGTTCATATTAAATCTTGTTCTCTTGCAACATTTTTGTTTTTCTTTTGCAACTGTTCTGTTCTTCTGCAACAGCTTCCTTGCCTTTCTTTGTAAGCATTTATCATTTCATCACAGCAGCAGTGTGTTCCCTTGCATCAGTCCAGTGTTCCCTGGCTGGTTGCTCTGTGTTCCCTTCACAGCAGCTTCTTCAGTCTCTCTCAGTCTTCTTCCTTCTGTTCCCTGTCAGCACATGTTGTGTTGCTCCAGTGGATCTCAGCACCCTGGCCGGTCAGAGGAACATGCTGCTGCAGTGCTGAAGGACCACAGAATGCAACACTTGAGGCTGAATGATGAGTTTTCAGCTTCTTTGTCTCTTTCAAACCACTGATGGATGTAATAATGCAGACGGCAGAAGAAGAAAGAAGTCCACTGTCCATACAGAGGTTCTCTCTCTTCTTGGAGACAGTAAAGTCTGGTTCATTCATTGCAGCCTGGTTCATTAAAGACAGTGAGACTTTTCCAGGTGAATGTTTCAAACTGTAACTATGAGTAGAGAGTTAACAAGTCTTGAAGAAAAGTAAAAGAGTAGAAACAAAGATCCCACTGTAGATGTGTCTCCTGACTGAAGCCATCTGTTCCTCACCTGAACCAGTCTCCTCTGGAAATACATGAAGATGCTGCTGAAATGTCACCGTCTCTGTTTTGAATGTGGAATAAAGTGTTTAACTCTTCTGTGTTTCTTTCCCCTCAGTTTGAGCTGAATGTCAGGTTCATGAAAAGTCTAACATGTGCTTTCTTTTTCCTTTCAGAGTATATCTTAACTTGTTAGGGCTTATTACAGCCATGCTCACTGCTGCTTCTGAACATCTGATCATTTTACCTTCTTCATCATCTAAAGCTCACAGATGACTGATCAATGTCTGTTATATCAATATAAAGTAAACTCTCTGAGGTTTGATGGAGAACATTCATCTTATTTGTTCTTCACTCTGTTGTGATTGATTGAAGGAATTTAATGAATTTAATAAAGTCTAACATGTTTTCTTTTTCCTTTCAGAGTATCTCTTAATACCCAGAAAAATCCCAGGTGAGTCCTGCTTTGAAACACTTTACTCAGCCTGACATCTCACCTGGAGTCACACAGTTATTGTCCTGAACTTTAGAAGCTGCCGAGAGAATAAAAACTACCAGGAAACATCCCGGAATCTACATTCTGGGGGAGGTTTACACAACTAAATGTCAGATTCTCTGGAAGTTTTTTTTTTTTTTTTTTTTTTTTTTTTACTTTTTAATGAGATAAAATCTACTTGATGAGAACAGAACAGTCTTTCTGTAACCTTGATAATGTTGTATTAAATGTTGGGTGTCCGAGACGTGGCTCGTGGCCCGTCAGAGGTCCGTTCAGGCCTCCAGATGTTCCAGTGTCATTGCAGATGTTCTGCTGAGCAGCTTCAGCACCAAAACATCAGCATGAGGGAGAGTTTCAGAAAATGAATCACATCAATCCAAATCCTAAGAATCAAATGAAGAATCCAGTTTTAGTCTGAAGACAAACATACACAAAAGATTCACAAGACTTTTATTTATTGATACGTCAATCAGAAATACTTATTTTTGAGGTTTCAGTGGATTTTTATGACAAAGACTGCATTATAAGTGACAACATGCTGACATTGTTTTTTGGTTTTACTGGGTTTTGCTTCATGTCTTGAATTGAATTTAGGGTAACACTTTACTTGAAGCACCCGGTATAACACATTATAAGTAGTTATAAACACTCATAAATGATCACAATGTTTTATAACTCACTAAACAGCATAGGATTAGGGTTAGGGTTAGAGTTAGGTCCTGGCATTGTGATCATCTATGAATGTTTATAACTATAGCTACACGTGTTATAATGGCATTAGAATGCTTTATAAATGTACTTATAATGTGTTATACAGGGGTGCTTTAAGTAAAGTGTTCCCGAATTTAGACTCTATAATGACTTCAGTCTGACTTGGAATTAAGAAAAGAATATTTGGAGTTTGCATCCTTTAATAATGAATATATTTCACTGTTTCAGTCCATTGAGATTAAGTTTTTTGTAAGGAGTCTCAAAACTTCAAAAAATGAGCTTCATAACTATGAATCTTACAGTCTTCTTTTGAATCTGACATCTAAATTTATAATTCCTATTTTCATGTAATTATGATATAAACATAATTCAAACGTTTACACTATAACACTATGCACTATAACAACAATGAAAATATGGTAACACTTTACTTGAAGCCCCCCTGCATAACACATTATAAGTACATTCATAAAGCACTATAATGCCATTATAACATGTGTAGCTGTAGTTATAAACATTCATAGATGATCACAATGACAGGACCAAACCCTAACCCTAACCTTAATCCTATGCTGTATACTGCTGTATAGTGAGTTATAAAGCATTGTGATCATGTATTAGTGTTTATAACTACTTATAATGTGTTATAAAGAGGGGCTTCAAGTAAAGTGTTACCGAAAATATAAATAATGAAGTTATCTATCTGTCAAATTCAGATAAGCTGGATATAATGTTTATTATTGTGTTTAATGTTAAAAAAGTCAACATAAAATAGCTGGGTCAGTTTCAGATTTTTGGAGCATTAACATGAAAGAAGTCACGGTGCATTCTCAAATTTTTCTCACCTTTCATCTACAGTAGTGCACTGTAAAAAGTAACCTGCATCTAACCTATAAAAAATAAGGCAAGTGATTGCATTGGTCTTTTCAAGTTGGGTCAACTTTATGGCTTTTTTAAGTAGAATGAAAATGATTGTACTATTTTATATGAGCTCATAAAAAATAAGTTGAGTTTAATCAATAGTACTGATAATGCCTAATTGGATCTATCAAGAAAATTAAGTTTATCTAACTAGGATTTAGCAGTGGTACTGGTTTAAATCAACTGGATTTTTATGAGTTGAATAAACTTAATTTTCTTGATTGATCCAACTAGACATTATCAGTAGTATTGATTTAACTCAACTTAATTTGTATGAGTAATAAAGTAATAAAATCAATTTCATTCTACTTAAAAAAGATGAGATGAATGTTGTTGGCTCCGTTTATCTCGAGAGATAATGACGAAGTTATGGAGGAACTGAGATGCCCAGTGGACAGATCCCCCTTCTCAGCCTGGCTGGTCATATCTAACGGCAGGGACAGACCTATACGGTTGGTACCAACTTGGCTACAGGAGTTACCGGAAGGTGCCACAATTCAAGGACCAACTGCTTTCAGGGCTCCGGATTTTTCTGTTGGGGGGGGGGCTCCTTAGCTTTTGTCACTCCCATGACGACCGCAAGGCAGTGGTGTTGTTGTAGCCATAGCTTGGGGCTGCGACATGCAGACAGGGGGAGACAGGAATCGAACCCACAACCTCTTGATTTTAAGACGTCTGCTCTCCCCACTAATCCGCAGCTGCCCCAGAAGACATAAATGTACTTCTGGTTATTCACCAGAAGTACATTCATCTCAACTAATTAATTATACTGTTAAAGTTATCATTAAAGCACACCAAACAGAAATAGACTTTCTAGGGAGAAGCAACAATTTCAAGTGAAGAATCAGCTGAAAAGACATTTAAAATATGTATTCTTAAAATGTTTCTGGCAACTTCTGGAATAAATATAGCCGTAATGTACAAAATTCAACATAACAAAGATGGCACAGCGATAAAAGTTAGTCAAACGACTGGGCAACCAAGTGAGCGCATGTGCACACACACTTTTCATCCTCCCCCTCCCTCAGTCTGGCTGGAAACTGTCGTGGCTCAGCTGCGTTGCCACAACACTTATTTCTTAAAAGTGTAGCTCTGTCTTAAACATGGCCAAAAATGTATCAACTTAAACACAACCACACATAGAGAAGTAAACACTCTTGCAAACCATCATGGCAATCAATGTAAAAAAAAAAAAACAAAAAACAAAAAAAGCCAGCAAATCTCACACCCTCAATGTGGCTGCAAAGATATATTCAAAAAAACATCAATCTAAAAATAAAAAATAAAAAATATAATTCAGCAAATTAGTGTGATTAGTGATGATTTGTTTGGGCCTAAGCTCTGCCGTGCCCACAGAGGGATATACATGACACTGTGGCGGACTTTTACCGTAGACTGGGGACACACTCGTAGCTGCCTGTGTGTGTGTCTGGTGCATGTCATTAGACTGTGTGTCTGGTGCCGCAAGGCATCATGGGAGGGGACTGTTTGGGCCGTTCAGGCCGTGTTTTTGTGTGAAATTGTGTTTAATCGTGCTTCCTTTTGTTTTAGATATGTTAAGTAATTGTTTCTCTATGTGTTGTTGCTGTTTTTCGGGTATTTTTATGTTAAGTTTTATTTACGTTATGTTGGACCAGGAGTGAGAAGGGTCGGTAAGAGAGTGAGGTGGCCTGTCTGCGGCATTGTGAGAGTGTATCACATGTTCAGCTCTGGTTGTCACAATAATTGGTTTAGCAGTACTAATCACTTAGATATTATAATATTAGATATTTGCTGAACTTACCAGGGTTTTTTTTTTCCATGAAGGAAATGAGCGCTGTAGGGAGGATGGCATCGGCTGTGCATTGTCTGCAGCCTGCCTCCTCTGCTGCCACCTCCAAGCTTCATGGGTAGTCAGCAACCTCAACTCAATTTTTTCATTTAAGGACTACTATGAATTTTTCATGTGAACTCAAATTTATAATGTTTCATTCACACAACAGTCAGATGGACAAAATTACTCAAATGTAATGTGTCAGTAGCACTTACAATACATTCTTATATATATAATTTTGCATTTTAAGTAGAGGCAAAGTACTTTGATACTGTTTATGACAAAACAAATAAAATAAGGTAAATCACTAGCATTTGAAATATACTAGATCTACATTGTGGATGTAGCACTTTTTACAGTGTAATAAAATCTGGTTGTATGCACATTTCAAAGCAAAGTGTATCAATGTTTTAGTTTTTTAAACCATCAAATGCAATGAATCAGGAAGGAAAATCAAACAAAAGAAAATCACTGAAGAATAAAAAGGTTTGTCAACTTCAGATTTCATTTTATCCTGTTTAAAATGTGATTAAAATATTTTCTGAGGTTTCTGTGTGATGATTTCTTACTGAGCAGTGAGACAATGCTCTTTAGTCCCATGTTTTTCTTCTCTTCAGTCTCAAAAACACCAATTCTGAGTGAGAAGCAAAAATGATGTAGAAAAGAGCTGAAAGGCAGTTTAAATTCTTTAAAGGAAAACTTCAAATTTCACTTAATAACTTGTTGTTTGTGTTTTTTCCAGGAGCAGCTCAACAACCCTTCATAGCTTTTGAAAAAACAAATGATAGAGTTCTGCTCCAGTGTGACGTTGAAGGAGCTTTTCCTAAACCCAGAGTGGAGTGGAGGGACAGTTCTGGAAACGTTCTTCCTGCTGAAGCAACGTTCACACAGAAAGACAAGAGCTTTGAGGTTTCCCTTCAAGCTACTGTGACCAAGAGCGGAAAATATCAGTGTGTAGCGACACAGGAGGAAATCCACAATGAAGTCTTCACTGAGATATATGTGGCAGTTCCTGGTGAGTCCGTTTTCAAAAATTCCATTTATTGATATATTTTGTGTTTTTTTGGGGGGGAGAGGGGGTTAATATGAAACCAGAAGCTTCGAACCTTCAGTTCCCATTGTTTCAGCTGTCGTCTCCTGATTTGAACTGAAATCCTCAAGAAAACATTCAGGAAGTTTGAACTTTTCCAGCCGCTGTGTGATGATGAGCCTTCAGAGAGCACTGGAATACCTGGAAAGAGACTTTTTAATACAAAGATATTAATCAAGGATTTGCAAACATATTTTGAGGCTTTTTTAATTTTTTTGACTCTTTTCAGATGGTAGAAATAAACATTCAACAGATACATGGATTTTTACCTGAAACATATTAAAAGGTACCAAGATATTAGAGATACTAACATGTTGAAAAACTGAGAAAGAAATAGAAAAAAAAATAATAAATTGAAACCTGGAATTAACAGCATCATGCTGAAGTTCGGATCTTCCAAAAATCCTAAATAAATGTGATGATTATTCAGTTTGATGGCAACAGGCAGGAAAGACTTTGTGCTGCTCCTTTGAACAATAAAGTTAATGTTTGAATCTGTTAACATTGTTTTAACAGTGTCAATATCAGGGAGATCTGAGTTATTTTTCCAGTTTGACATTAAAACTCTGTAACTTTAGCTTAAACATTTACCTTCAAACGTGTAGTTTTTCATGTTTCCTCTTCAGGGAAATGAATTCTCCCTCTGATGTGAATCCAGCTCTCAGGACATGTTAGTGAGTGAAGCAGTTCACAGTTCAGAGAGCTGAGATTCAATAATCCCTCAAATTAAACTCCACTTTTTATCAACTCACTGATGTGAGATTAAAAGAAGAATCAGAACCAATGAGATGATTTCTGTTTCACTCAGATGTTGATCAGTCAGTCAGTGGTCACTGTATCAGATCCAGATGTTGTCTTCCCTCCAGCTGTCCTTCAGTGTGAGTGTCAGGGAGTCAGGTCTCCAGTGTGTTTGTGTTGCAGTGAAAGCTGCTGCTTCTCTCTCATCAAAGCTCTTTCTCATGTTTCTCCTTCTTTCTGGACTCAACTGGAGCAGAAGGTTCAAACTGGGATCAATAGGAAGCCGTTCAACACAACACGTCTCTGATGAGGATTCAGGATGAAACCCTGCAGGACCATGTTTCATCTTTTAGACAATCCTTCCTGATTGGTGGAGTTTGAATCGACTCAAACACTAAAATTCGCCAACAACTGATGAGAAAAGTTCCATCAGGAGGAAGATTTTAGATTTTTCTAAAGAAAGTGAACAGAAATGTTTGTGGAGTTTAAAGTTCTTCAGTGTAAATCTGCTCATGTTTTCAAAAGTCTTCACAGTGGAAGTTTGTTACTGAATGTGGAGTTTGAAGAAATTAAAAAGAGATTTTTAATGAAACACTCTTCAGATGGATTAACTGGAGTTATGTTGCACTAATATATTCAGATCTTGCAGTTTTCTGCAGATTATTTGAACTGTCAATACTCAAACACCTGAGATGAGTCAGAATGAAGCAGCCTAGAGTTAATATGTGTGATATTATTCTTGTTTTCAGAAGAAGCTTCAGAGGCGTACATTATCTTATTTGTTCTTCACTCTGTTGTGATTGATTGAAGGAATTTAATGAGTGAGGCTAAAATACTTCCAATGTTAACGTCTTGTTCCATGTTTAAAATGCATTGAATAGGGAATAATGTGTGTCATTAGGCTGAAACTTTTAGGGTTTCATGTTTAGCTTGATTTCAATATCTGTGCCAAATTTCTCTCCTGTAGAGAGAAGCAGCTGTGAGATATTTAGGAAAGTCCAGGACATAGCATCTCCAAACACAGCACAACACAACTCTTCAGAAACCTCTCTGAAGTTAATAAATATTGATGATAGGTGAACTATAAAATATTAAATTTTTTAAAGGAAGGTTGAAATTTCTTTATAAAAATATTTCCAGGGCATTAGAATAAAGATTTATTCCTTTATCATGATTAAAGTGTCTCATTTTTCAGGGATAAAAGCAGATAAAGTGATAAATTGTTGTCCTGCTGAGTGAAAAAGAGGAAACTTGCTGATCTTCCTCTTCTGTCAGACAGATAAACTGAGCTGCTCCAATCTGAGGCTGGTTCCATCGTTCTGCTCTCCTATTGGATGAAAGCAGCTGTCAATATGACGCACCTGGCCAATGGCCTCCTCTGATTGGCTGGCGGGATGTAAAGTTTGTTAATTAAGTTTAAGAAGGTGGTTGGAGGATGCTGATTGGCTGTTTGTGTTGGTGGGCGTGTCCTGATGTGAGGATCCTGAATGTGATTGGTCAGTGTGTGTGTCAGTCTGGTTAAAGTCACTGAGATGTGTCTCCTCAGAGAGTTAGCAGAGCTCCGCTCCAACTTCAAGGACGAACTCTTTCTGGTTTATCAACTATATTTCTACTTCTATTTAACTTTAACTCTCTGTGGTTCATCTGGGTAGTTTTTATTCTTCAAACTGGATCTACGTTTGACTTTAAATGTCAGTATTTGGATCAATAAAAGTCTTTTAAAGAGGCTCTGACAGGTTCTCAGGTGAGATGATGAATATTTATTATCGTTCAATTAAATCCGATCAGTTTATTATCGTGACCCGTGATTTAAAGCGGATTCTATCTTTTAAAAAGATGAACTTGTGATCTTCAAATGGTTTTAAGACGCAGTTCTTGAGGCTCTCAGAGAAGATGAAGATTGTCAGTTTGTTTATTTTATTGAGTTTTCCATTAAAAAATAGGTCGCATCCAACCTCCGAGTTTTATAAGGTTAAAACCCAGAAACATCACAGGTGAGTCCTGCTTTGAAACACTTTACTCAGCCTGACATCTCACCTGGAGTCACACAGTTATTGTCCTGAACTTTAGAAGCTGCTGAGAGAATAAAAACTAGCAGGAAACATCCCAGAATCTGGATTATTCTGATGGAGGTTTACTCCACTAAATCTGAGATTCTCTGGAAGTTTTTCTACTTTGTGATGAGATAAAATATGCTTGCTGTGAACAGAGAAGAGTTTCTATTGCCACCAAAGTGTTGTTGGGTGTTAAACGTGTGGCCAGCGGTCCCTCAGGGGTCCGTTCAGGCCTCCAGATGTTCCAGTATTATTTTAGATGTTCTACTGAGCAGCATCAAGACCAGAGGAAGAGTTTCAGAAAACGTATCACATCAATTCAAATCCTGAGAAGAATCAAATAATCCTGTTTTAGTCTGAAGACAAACTGAACCACACAAGATTCTCATTTTTATTTAAATTCCACAAATGACGCAGAATGTAAAGTCTTTTGTGGCAGTTTTGGAGGGTGTAAACATAAAATACCAACCTGGAAGACTTGTTATTGATAAGGATTTTAACCAAGAGACTTCACTGAAGGAAAGATGTTGAAATTGTTTTTACTAACTTGTTTAGACTTTGGAAAATATGTTTGATCAAAGATTCAACTTCTTAATGAGCTCATGCTCCTTGGCACTAACCCTAAGAAAATATTTGAAAGAAAATCTTTAAAATTTCATTGTTTAAGACTGAGTTGGACTGTCGAGTTTTGTCAGTTCACCTCACTCGCTGTTAGATCCAGAGGTCAATTTTCCAAAGAAATTATGAGGTGGACAACAAGTGTCGTGTTCCTGTTGAAATAGAAACCATGATGTTTCGAAAATGACTCCAACCTGGTTTAGATCAGAGGGTCCACTGTTGTACTGGAGGGTCGACATCCTGCATGTTTCAGGTCTCTTCCAGTTTGAGGAGGTTTGATGAAGACAGAATCATGAGATTCAGGTTTTCTGAAGTCAGGAATCATCTGAGAGATGCAGGCTAAAACCCTCCAGGACTGCAGCTTCACACCCTGATTTCCAGCTTCAGTCACTGGTTTGGATTTAATTCTTCACTGAGCAGACCTTTGAAGACATTCAGGAAGTTTTCAAGCTGCTGAAAGACGATCAGCCTTCAGAGATTTATTACTTTTTATAGATAGAATAAATTTACACTGTTCCACAGATAAATAATCACTATGTATTGATCTAGAGCATGAAACATTTTCTGAAACCTGCTGAAATGTTCTATAGCTTCAGAAATGCTCAAATATTTAAAAATTTTCAGAACAAATCTGAAAAATATCTCAACACAGGACTATTAACAGCATCATGCTGAAGCTTAAATCTTCCCAAAATCCAGAATTAAAGTGAAAATCGTCCCGTTTGATGGCAGCAGGCAGGAAAGTTCCTGTTGTTCCTCTGAACAATAAAGTTAATGTTTGAGTCTGTGAAGAGTGTTTTAAGAGGATGGTCAGCTTTATTTTCCCAATGTTTGTAGTTTATACTCTGTAACTTTAACTTGTATTTAATGTGTTGAACGATCAGTTTGAATCAGAATTAACAGATAAAACTCCGAGAAATCCCAGAAGTGAAGCTCCTCCCCCTCAGGTCACCTGCTGCTTTATTCTGAACATTTACCTTCAAACTTGTAGTTTTTCATGTTTCCTCTTCAGGGAAATGAATTCTCCCTCTGATGTGAATCCAGCTCTCAGGACATGTTAGTGAGTGAAGCAGTTCACAGTTCAGAGAGCTGAGATTCAATAATCCCTCAAATTAAACTCCACTTTTTATCAACTCACTGATGTGAGATTAAAAGAAGAATCAGAACCAATGAGATGATTTCTGTTTCACTCAGATGTTGATCAGTCAGTCAGTGGTCACTGTATCAGATCCAGATGTTGATCAGTCAGTCAGTGGTCACTGTATCAGATCCAGATGTTGTCTTCCCTCCAGCTGTCCTTCAGTGTGAGTGTCAGGGAGTCAGGTCTCCAGTGTGTTTGTGTTGCAGTGAAAGCTGCTGCTTCTCTCTCATCAAAGCTCTTTCTCATGTTTCTCCTTCTTTCTGGACTCAACTGGAGCAGAAGGTTCAAACTGGGATCAATAGGAAGCCGTTCAACACAACACGTCTCTGATGAGGATTCAGGATGAAACCCTGCAGGACCATGTTTCATCTTTTAGACAATCCTTCCTGATTGGTGGAGTTTGAATTGACTCAAACACTAAAATTCACCAACAGCTGATGAGAAAAGTTCCATCAGGAGGAAGATTTTAGATTTTTCTAAAGAAAGTGAACAGAAATGTTTGTGGAGTTTAAAGTTCTTCAGTGTAAATCTGCTCATGTTTTCAAAAGTCTTCACAGTGGAAGTTTGTTACTAAATGTGGAGTTTGAGGAAATTAGAAAGAGATTTTTAATGAAACACTTCAGATGGATTAACTGGAGTTATGTTGCACTAATATATTCAGATCTTGCAGTTTTCTGCAGATTATTTGAACTGTCAATACTCAAACACCTGAGATGAGTCAGAATGAAGCAGCCTAGAGTTAATATGTCTGATATTATTCTTGTTTTCAGGAGCAGCTTCAGAGCCGTACATTACAAACCTCAAACAAGTTGAAGACAGAGCTCTGCTGCAGTGTTTGGTCAAAGGAGCTTCTCCTAAACCTGCAGTTTTCTGGAAAGATGATTCTGGAAACATCATCAAGTCTGAAGAACCTGAAGTGACAGAAAGAGGAGGAAGCTACGACATCGTCCTCCAAACCACTGTAACAAAGACTGACTACTATCACTGTGAAGTGACTCAGAAGGACATCAACCATCGAGTTTCTGCTAAAATCCACGTGTTTATTGAAGGTGAGTTACATGTTTAACAGTTTTATTCCTCTCTTGTTGCCACTGACAGGATTCAAAAATGTAGATTTGTCACCAAAACTCATGACTCTTCATGATGTCCAGAAATGTCTCTCTGAGTCCATCTTGTGGAGTTTCCAGTGAACGTCTCCAGTCTGAGCGTCCAATCACAGCTCAGCTTCAGCAGCTCATTTCTAACATGAAGCTCTGAGCAGAAAAACACTCAGTCAGACTGAAGAAGTGACAGATCCTGAAAGATCCAGTGATCTGAGAGAAGAAGAGCAGAATCTCTCTCTGAGTGTCTGCATGTGGAAAATCTCCATCAGTCCAGAGTCTGAATAGAATTCCAGACAAATGGAGGAGAAATCATTTCTCCAGTCCAACATTTTCAAGCTGAAGAGTTTTGAGTGAGTTGAGTGTAAATGTTTGATGAGTGGAGAGCAGGATGTGATCTGAGGAGAAGTTTCTCCTGATGGAGACTGAAGGTTGGAGGAAATGTGACTGAATGAGAGCAGATCAGTGAGTGGAACAGACTGACACAGTGTGAGTGAGTCCAGGTCATCTGATTCATCCTGAGAGGTCAGAGGTCATCCACACAGGTCTCTGGAACCAGACTGAGGAAGATCCAGCATCATCTTCACTCCCTGGACCTTCATGTCCACCTTCTGCTCTCTGAGTCTGAGGCCTTCTGTCACTGTGGTTCAGTGGTGAGCACAGCTCAGGGTCACTGGTTCGATTCCCTGCAGATCATTTCATCTGTGGAGGCTTCACAGGGACTGATGTCCTGTTTCAACACAGGGCAAGAGTTGAAATATGAAAATCTTAATGTTTATGTTGCTTTTAACAAATTTCACGACAGATAAAAGAGTTTTATAAAACACTTCAGTCATACAAAATGTAAAATGTTATTTCAGAGGCACTTTTTTTTTCAAATATTCTGAATTTGCAGTTTTTTTTAAACACTCCTGCTTAAAATGTTTGTGTCTGAGACATTTTAATGTTGCATGAACTTTTGGTCTTCAGTTTCAGACTCTCTTCCCATCGGTTGGATTGTTCTGGGAGCTGTTGTTGTTCTTGTTGGTGCTGTTGCTGCGATTCTTTTCCACAACGGATCCAGATGTAATAAAGGTAAGTTAATTTACTTTAAATTTGCCTTTCAATGAAGAACAAGTGAAAATCTCATCAGACGAAATTCCATCTATGTTGGAAATGATCAACTGGTGGCTCTCGGCCCACATGAGGCCTCGCTCTGTGCTTCTGGGGACCTGAGATCTTTGTCAAATCATGACTGAATGAATGAAAATCAACTTGTCCTTCATGAACCAAATGTTAATTACTATTCTTCTTTAAATAATCTAACTACATTCATTTCAAGGTGGAACATACTTTTTGATTAAATTAATTTATATTAATTTACATCCATTCGGCTCCAAATGTCACGTATTGAATAAAACGTCTTAATTTTGTCTCCTGATAGAAAATGTGATGTTTCTGTGTTTTCATCTCTGATATAAACCAAGTTTAAAGTCTCTTCTGTCCATTAAAAATGTTTTCATATCAAAACTTAACTTTAAACCAATAAAAACTGAAGAATACATGAAACATATAAAAGGACCCACTGAGGATGTTTGGTTTATTTGTCAGAGTTTCATTCAGCAGCTAAAACTGCAACAACAAGAATTAACTTTATATCAGTGTTGGCTTCATTGAACTGTCATCAGGTTTTTTATCACTTCTTTTGACTTTATAAATTGATTATATATTTTGGATGATTTCAGTGTTCATGTCACCTGAACAGACACTTTATGATAGTATTTTCATTTTTTTCCTCATTCCAAAGGGAAACTTACTCAACAAAAGGAATTAAAACAAAAAGGTTTGTGTGACGATGGAAAGATTACAGATGAAGATTCAGAATTTTAAAAGTTTTCAAACCAGTTTCTCAAACTGTTTTTCCAAAACTGAATTAACGACCACGGTGGTCGTTTGAGTTGGAGACTTGTTGGTTTTTCCTGAGATCCTCCAGTGGACAAACGTTTCAAAGTCAATTAAAAATTATCATCAGAACAGTATTTAACTGTGATTATATCAGAATAATCTTTCTTTGAGCTGATTCAAACAGCAGTTATTTGTGTTTGTGAACTTTTCTGGAGGTGACTGGAGGAAAGTCTTCAAATGTGATCAATCAATCAATCAATCATCAGGCGTTCAAGTTAAGACTTGGAGAGTTCAATATGTTGAACTTTCAGTTGATATAAACTGGAAAAGGATTTTAAAACCTCTGCAGTGGAGCAACAGAAGTAAAGTTTTGTTTTTTCTTCTTACTGCAGGTTCAAGATCAAAGACGAGACGCTCTGAGAATTCACGACAGCTCCCTGGTGAACAGTTTACAGGAACAGAAGCAGAAGCTTTCACTCCTTAACACACACACACGCACGCACACACACCCTTTTTTAGACTTTTAGCAATTTTTTTAGCAGAATTTAAGTTGGTTTTCTGTTGTTGTTTGTGCCTTTTTTTCTGATAAAAAATTGAGATTTTTCTATTTTTCATTCCAGAGAATCAAACATTAACAGTTTTTGTGTTTTCTTGTGAACTGCTGGAAGTTTTTCTTGTTTCAGTCTTGGTGGAGTCAGAAGCTGTTTAAAGGATTTCATGAAACAAGACTCTGACTTTTAAAGATGATCAGTTCAGAGGATTGTGGGAAGTGTGGAAAGTTCAGCTGCTGCAGAAAGAAGTGAAGCTCAGATCAGTGAGGACTGAAGACACTGATGGATCCTGAGCTCACATCACTGCAGGACGTCTTCCTCTCCTTCCTCATCCTCACGTCGGCTTCAGCCTGATTCACTGTGATGGTTTTTACTTGAATAACAGCAGGATGTGTGTGTGCTGTCCTCTCTGGGATGTGTGTATCAGCTGCTTCCCAGTTAGAATCAGAGGTGATCCAGAGGTTTGTGAAGCAGAACTGAAGCTTTCTGCTCCTCCTCTGAGGATGATTGTCAGCTGAATGTTCTAGAAAGAGTTGATGGAAACAACAAACTCATCTCAGGGTAATAAACTCCTTAAAGCAGCTCTGTGTGTTCAGCATCAGACTTTCACTCGTTTTCTGTTGGAAATGTAGACAGAGCAGCTGTTTCACTGTGTTTTTAATTGAATTTAACATCATTGATTTATTCCTTCCTTCCTACGACAAACATGAGGATATTTCTGAAGTGTTGAACAGACCTGGAGAGGGAAAGATGGAGGCACAGTATTCCCTCCACTGTCACAAAAAACAGGAATCCTAAAGAGAGAAGGAGCCCAAACTCAGTTCAACATGTGAGCTGATCCATTGTGTTAATATTCTGCAGGAATGTTCAGGATATTCAGCTTTGGGGTGAAACTACAAGATGAATCTGAAATGCTCTGTAATTTCTAGATTAACTTCATGTAAACTTGAATTTGTTTTTGATTCAGTTTTCGGTTTATTTTCCGTTATATTTTTCTTCTTTACTCATTTATATTTTGGGTTTGACTGGGCTCAGAGTGTGGAGTTTCACATGAATGTATTTCAAAATAATGAATGAATGAATCCTTGAATTTATGAGTCAAACTGTCCAAATGTCACATCAGGTGTTTGATTCATTAATAGATCAATAAACGTCTAACTTCATTTTTTAAACCTAAATTTGTCTTTAAAAAGTCATCCTCATGCTGTTCATGTTTTGTCTGTTTGCTTTGGTTTCCTTCGAAATTCAGTTCACGTTGTTATGATTTTTAATCTCATGGCGCCATCTGCTGGACAAAACCT
This sequence comes from Salarias fasciatus, assembly GCF_902148845.1. NCBI lineage: Eukaryota > Metazoa > Chordata > Actinopteri > Blenniiformes > Blenniidae > Salarias > Salarias fasciatus. The sequence goes on from NC_043749.1 coordinate 28,534,091, forward strand.
GTATAGACGCATGCAGGACATCAATAAAACATTTCACACTTCAGGGTTTATCTGGTGGTAGATTCAATAATTTAAAGCAAATCGTCCCACTGTGTTATTTACAGGTAATAGAATTATTATACCAAGCATTTTTCTGTCCAAAATCACCTTCTGTGGTTTAAAAAGTCTGGAACAGATCAGATTCTGTTAATAAGCATCACTCTCATGTCCTGTTTCTAAAAAAAAACTCATCAAATCCACGATTTAGCAATTTAGTAAAACCAATTCAAATATTCTACGAAACGTTTACAAGTTGTTTTCTTACTTTGTGTGACTAAAGCTTTGCTCAGGTGTAAATTGGATTCTTATTTTAGGATATTGTCAATTAAATGTTTTGACACAAGGACCATCTGTTTTTTTCTGAACCATTTAATAATATTTTATATGCTTGTGATTAATGTACAACATAAAGACAGAAATATTTTATTTATAACCAACATATATAAAACCAATAACCAAATATAACCAAATGTGATTATTTGGTCATTTAAAAAAAACTGAAAAGAGTAGTTTGGGTTTGTCCTGCAGGTGAAAAGAAATAAGGCAGATAGAGAAGTTTACTGCTGTTTGAATGAGGAGATTTATGATGCTCAGTATGAGGCAGAAATGTTTGCTGAAGCAAAAAAAAAAAAAAAAAAAAAAAGAAAAAAACATTCCTGACATGCACTTCATGTCAGGATTTAATCTGATTTGTGAATTTACAGAATAAATCAGTTTTATTCAGAGAAAGTTACTGAATAGAGCTTTAACCTGCAGAGTGGTGAAACAGGCAGACGGCCAATCGAGTTAAAGTTCAGTTTGTGTGTGTGTGTGTGTGTGTGTGTGTGTGTGTGTGTGTGTGTGTGTGTGTGTGTGTGTGTGCGTGCGTGCAGTGAACCGGTCCATCCAGCCAAAGGAAACACACAGAGTGTTTCCTCAGTGAGGAAGAGCTCTCCTCTAACATATAGAAACCTCTCCTCATCCTCTCTGCTCTCTGGACTCTGAACCAGGCTGCAGGAAGGTGCAGTGGTCAGCTCTTCAGCCTCACAGTGAGAAGACCCCCTGCTCGTTACCGGCTGGAGTTTGCATGTTCTTCCTCTGCATGTGTGGCTTTTCTTCTGCTGATTCTCTCTCTGATGGAGTCAACTCTGCAGTGGGGGCAGATCTCCTCTGGGGGGCAGCAGAGAGCTGTGACAAACAGATTCTGGAGCATCTTCCTCCCACTGAATGGTTTCATTCAGGAAAACATCCAGATGTTTAGGAACATTTCCAGAGTTTGTAAAGCTGGCAGAATTTGGGTCTTCATGGTTTTTATAACTTGAACAAAGTGAGTCAAGAAGCTGGAATCATTTCCTGAGAGATTATTGTTTAAATTATTGTGAGAGTTGAATGTCAAAGCGTCCGTTAGCTGTGTGAGCTGTAATCCAAGAGTTTCTGAGGTGAAGCTGCTGGCGCTCAGCCGAAGAGGTGAAAATGATTTGTAGCAGCTGCACAGCTAGTAGAACAGTCTGACGTATCAGTTACACAAAATGACATTTTAATGGTGGAAATTTACACAATTCTGAAATCAGAGGGGTTTTCAAACCTTTGAGGCTCAGGAGACTTTAAACAACACAGCAGTGTAAAAAGAGAGCAGAGGGTGAACATCAGGAGTGTTTTCAGGAACACAAAGATGAGGCTGTTTTCACACAATCATTAAAAGACTGAATGATTTGTGTCTGACCTTTAAACTGACTCTGGGTAATCAGACCTGCTGTGTGGCTGCTCACCGTCACTGAGCTTCATTAGTCTGAATGTCAGTTCTGCAGCGTCTGTCGCTCGTTTCCTTCATGATCAAACCTCCACACTGCTCCTGCATCAGCATTTACAACAGATCCTGCAGAGACGGACTGAAAAGCTTCAGGAGGTTCAGAACTCCAGGTGAAAAGAACAGATTTTACTGATGAAGAAGCTTCTGCTGCTCAGTTTAAAGTCCACACTGAGACCTGATGTCTGCTTCAACACAGTTACTGTGGTTCATGTTCTCTTCTGGTCGCTTTCCAAGAGAACAATCTGCTGGAAAAACAGTGTCTAGATTTTTATTAAAGGACTTAAAGAAGCTTCATTTATCAGAAATAAACAGTTTCAGGTTTTAGCTGCATGAATTTCTAGTTGTTGGCACACCTTCAACATTTGAAGTAAAAAAATAAAAGTAATATCTCTGTCTTATTAAATATGTTTCTTTAGGTAAAAAACTAAAAGGATAAAATGCAATTTCAAGTGTCTCAAAAAAAGTGCATTTCTTTCTTCTTGAAGTCGAGCATTGTGGGAGGATAAAGGTTGCTTCATTACCTCTGCCAAGGAGGTCATGTAATCACGTCGGTTTGTTGGTTTGTTAGCAACATTACGGAAAAAGTTAAGAACGTATTGCAATGAAACTTTGTGGAAAGGTGGGTCTTGGGCTAACTTGGGGGGTGGGGGGGTGGGGGGGGGTGGGGGGGCAGAATTAAAGGTGGGGGGGCCCATCCAGCTCCCCACTCCCCGATCCAACACCGCATGCAGGCTCCACACGCCGCTCCGATCATACATGGTGTTCTTATTGTTGTTGGATCTGATGTGAGCTGTGGCGGAGGTCTGCGCTCTCTGGGCGCCAAATTCTAGTTTTATTTAGACTTTATTTAATTTTCCCAAATTTTATTTCTTTCGTATTTACATTTTTTAAATGAATTGGTTTTCTTGTGTAATATAAATCAGGAGGAAGAGGTGATCATGAGCAGAGGACTGAAAGCTCGTAAATTAAGAATTTTATTGTGAATCCTGAATAAACTCGTGACGTTTTTTTTCTGAGGCGTTTTGTCTCAGCAGGTTTTCGAGGTGAGGCACACACACACACACACACACACACACACACACACACACACACACACACACACACACACACACACACATACACACACACGTTTGTATTTATATCCTCGTGGGGACCTTCCATTGACTCCCATTCATGTCTAGCCCCTAACCCTGACCCTTACCCTAACCCTAACCCACACCACAACAAAGCCTAACCCTAAAGAAATGTTTTTGCACTTTTACTTTTTTCAGTAACAACAACATGGTCAAGAAAACGCTGTTTCCCTTCATGGGGACCCAAGAAATGTCCCCACAAATGACATTGTGCCTGGTTTTCCTATGTTGTGGGGACATTTTGTCCTCACGACCATACGAAAACCCGCACACACACACACACACACACACACACACACACACACACACACACACACACACACACACACACACACACACACACACAAACATACAGTGGAGGCAGCGTCTGAAGGATCAGCATCATTCATCCAGTCAGACTGAAGGAAAGGTTCAATATAAAGAAATGGAGCACCGTTTCTGTTAACATGATTAGAACATGCAGTCAGCTGTAGGAGGAGGAGGAGGAGGAGGAGGAGGAGGAGGAGGAGAGTCCAGCAGGGGGCTCTGAGGAGCTGTGGAGGCCTGTCAGGAGGAGCCTGTGTGGAGGGTAGGACAGCAGCGCTGAAACAAACTCTCTTCTGTTCTCACGTTCTCTTCACGTTCTCCTGGTTCCTCCAGACGGCCTTCATCCTCTGGACAACTCGATCACGTGACACAACAAACCTTCATCACCTCCAAACCCAAAACTGTTTACTTATACACAAATTGTACACAAATTATATTTATGCACAAAGTTTTCTAATAGTTTAAAGTCAAATAGTTACACATTAACACGACAGAGTTACACACCAACATCACTGATATTAAATTCTGTTCAAAGTCACAATTTAACTTAATAAAAGATTAAAAAATACAGTTTTTATGTATTTTTATGTAATCAACTATAAAAGAAACACTAACATGTTTTGACCAGTTTTTGAAATAACTGAAACTAACACGTAGATGTTGTTTAAAGATGTATCTTTTTTTTTTACATTTATGAGTCAGTGTTAAATATATTAATCATTTTCAATAAAAATCCTCAAGAAAATGCCAACCTAAAATCTGTGATCTTGTTTCATGTTGAGTTTGACTTAAACAGGAAGTAAAAGCTTTAAATCCTTCCCACTGTCAGTCATCACATGGATTTAAATCTAGTGAATTCCCCGAGTCATTTCTCTCTGGGTCTCTGTGATGAATGAATATCTGGAGAACAGTCGGTGAACTCCGCCGCTGTTCATCATGAAGCTCATATATCTGAGTGAGTTTGAATCCCGGCTGTCTGCTGGAGGGTCCGTGGCGGTCCGCCTGCTGCCAGGTTAAACCGGTCTGTGTTTGTTCTTCAGATATTTCATCCAGCTGACTCATTAGCCGCTCGCTCTCATATTCTGGTGTATTGGGTGTGATTGTGTTGGCAGGAGGAAACGTCTTAAAGCTTCTGGAAGTAGATCCGCTGCAAACTGACACCGAGGAAAGACAAATAACTGAAAATAGTCAGGAAATCAATGTTATTCTATAAATTTAAACTGAAAAACTTAATTTATGAAACCCTCGATGTGAAAGATAACTGTGGAGGATGTCTGTACACACACACACACTCTCACACACACACACTCCGGCTCTGTGTGTCCTCTCTGCAGGAGGCTCACATGACCACCCCGATGCTCCTCCACCTGACCGGACTAAAGGGCTAAATAAACGTATCTGACCGGGCCGAGGGGTCGGCAGATCGACTGAGCGCACGTGTCCCGCGGAGACACCTGGACCCTCTGGGAAGACGTCCAGCCCGACCTTTGACCTCACGGCCATCACTCTGGCTGGAATCCGAAGGAGTGATCCTGACGGTTGACAGCAGAGGGCGCTAAAGCGGACTGCGTTAGATAAGAAATAAGTTCGAACACAACCCTAACATCCAGATTTTAGAGCATCTTCTTCCTTCAAACTTCATCTGAAATCCAGATTATGGTTTGGGAATCTGAGGTCTTTGAACATCGTTAAAAACAACAGATGTGAGGATAATATCATGGTGGCTGTTGCAGCGTTAAGCCTCCCTGATGATGAATTTCAACGTCAAAAAAGCCGTTTCTCCGTCACATCTGCTGGCCAGACGGCGGCCTGCCGCCTTCCTTCAGGAGCGAACAGTAAAAACATGAAACGAAGCGCGGCCGAATGTCGAGCTGCCGACGAATCCCGATGTGTAACCGGCAGAAGCGTTTAAAGGTCAGAGAGGCAGCTGATGGAGTTGTCTGCTTGGATTAGGCGTCTGGGTGTGTGTTTCCACACGCAGGTGACTGTTTGATCATGACGGATGATTTTCGTCTCGGAGCTCGTAAAACAAGAAGCGTTTCCACGTCTGCAGAGCCTCGTAAATTCTTCTGCCTCACCGCGCTGCTCAGTGTGTGACGCCCGCACCGGCCGGGGTCCGGGGTAACTTCCTCTGGCGAGCACGGGACACACAGACACACACACACACACACACACACACACACATGGAGTGTGTGCTCGGAACTTCCATGATCTTCCTGGAAATGCAAAACAAGAAGCAATGCATCCTCAGAGTTCACCTGTCCCCTCAAAGACACACACACACACACACACACACACACACACACACACACACACACACACACACATACATACATACATACATACATACATACATACATACATACATACATACATACATACATACATACATACATACATACATACATACATATATATATATATATATATATATATATATATATATATATATATATGTATATACACATATATATTTCAATGTATTCAATTTTTTTTGGTAAATATATTGATGCAGGTGTGGTTCATTGACTGTGGACATATTAGTAGAAATCTCAATGTTATTTAAGAGCATTTAGTATTTATTTAGTGTATTCATTGGTAAAAATAGTGCTTTCGTTGCAGTTGATCTCTGCATTTTGGCAAATTTCTTCGTATGAATATATTGCTCAATATGTCTGTATATCAGTCTGTAATACAGTATTTAATCTGTTGTATATCAATACATTGATTATTAGTTTTATTCATTATTTCTAGCAGTGTGTTTCTGTCAGTTACCAATATTCTTAGATTTTTATTTATTAATTCAAAGACTAGTATTTCGTCTTTTACCTTTTGAATCTTAGTAAACCTCTGTAGCTGTTAGTTTTCGCTGTGCTTAATCTGTACCGTGTATCTAATATTTGCAGTGTATGGAGAGCGCTGATCCTGAGGGGTGAGCGGTGACCCGAGGAGGCCGCCTCTCACCTGGATGTCCTCACAGGAGGTCTGCGGTCAGGCAGGTGGTCTGAAAGGCTGCAGAATGTTCTACCTGATCGTCGTCCTTCCCCGAAAACCCGCTTTGTTCCAGGGCATGACGAGCGCTCCCACCTGGGTATAATCTCCATTAGCCATCATTAGCATTCCTCCCATTTCTGCCATTCTCTGCGAGCCTCCAGCAGCTAGCATTCTGCTCATGTTTCTGTTCCTGCTCTTCCAGGAAGAAACCAGAGAGACAGATCAGATCAGACAGACAGACAGACAGCTCTGAGCTGCAGGACCGATTCTCCTCTGAAGACACTCATACAGACTGCTACAGTCACGTCACTGGACGATATATTCATGTCTTTAGCTAAACTCTACATCAGTCAGAAATCAATGTACAGTATTTTCTGGAAATAAGTAAACACAAACAAACACAAAATCCAAAGGATAAATTGTTCAACAACAGATATGCCTACTGTCCACATAGAAGATATGACTTATGGCTGTAAATAGAATAAGACTATTTGAGGAATGTACAACTATTCAAAGATAAAACACAGTCATTCCAGTGTTGATCCGTGGTGGTCGATGCTGATTTGAGCGAATATGACGCACATCTGATGTCCTGATATCCTGATGTTTAGATGTCTCTGAAGGTCTGACGCTGGTTTACTTCATGTAAACTGAAATTCAACTTGTCTTTCAGTCAGTTAAAAAAAAATCAAATATTGCCAGAAAATTCATCATTTTTTTTAAGTATGGAATGAATCCAAATATTTCATTTATCACAGTTCCAGGAGGTTACTCGTCTCTTCTCCCCTCCTGCTCTCCCCCCTCCCGTCCCCCCTCCTGTCCCTCAGTGATGTTAAGGTGATGATATACAGGAAGAGGACTGTGGTAAAGCAGAGCCGCTGGACAGTAGGCTCCTTTATCCCACTGTAATACACAAAGAGGAGCCGCAGGGGCCGGTGGGGGGCCGAGGGGGGCCGAGGGGGGCTGGGGGGGGGGGGGGGGGGGGGGGGGGGGGGGGGGGGGGGGCTGAGCAGCCAGGGCCCCCTCCAGCACACCATGGAGGATATGAGCACCAAGACTGCAGAGAGAGGAAGGTCGAGGGCCCCTGAATAATACCTCTGATGTACACACACACACACACACACACACACACACACACACACACACACACACACACACACACACGGGGAGTGATGTTTTTCTGACCTTCCACCTGAAGCGAATCTGAACTTTAATACAGACTGTAATCCCTCCTCAGCCTCTCGCCTCCATCCTAACCTGCACTCCTGGAGGTTCTCCGTCGATTTTAACCTGAAACCACCGGAGCTTCAGCCGACATCTGAGAGCCGGCCTGAGGATCCGCTGCATCGCACTGTATTGAAATACTTCAGATCAAATCTAAGATCCACATTTTTTAACAAATTTGTATTCATGTGTTTATTATTTAATGATTTTTTTCCAGTGCAGGAAGTGACTGGAGGGAGTCCGCCGTTCATGGTGATCGCTGCAGCTCAGAGCAGCGCAGAGCAGCGATCACACCTGACGGAGTATTCAGACGGGGGCTGTGAAATTTCTGACGCTGTCAGATTGTAATCTCAGGTTGTCTGTGATCGTGATCACACCGCTGTCCTAGAGAGAGAGAGAGAGAGAGAGAGAGAGAGAGAGAGAGAGAGAGAGAGAGAGAGAGAGAGAGAGAGAGAGAGAGAGAGAGAGAGAGAGAGAGAGAGAGAGAGAGAGAGAGAGAGGGGGTACAGTAACTGTGAACTCTGCTGTTTGTAGCGCAGGTCTCCCAGCAGTCTAAAGCCTTTTTACACGATGTTTCAAATGAAGAAAAGTATTTCTTTTTTATTTTTGGTTCAGAAAAGTTTTGTGTTTATAGATGACAATATTTTAAATACAGAGTCTGTTTACACAGCAACACACCCCCACAACACCATGAGTGTGGTTACATAATGCTTCTATTGGTTGATTTCAAACAGAGCAATTCATAATTCTGTTCCTGAGCTTGGTGTTTCCATGGGGAAAAATGAAGAATTAAATCCTCTGTGACTCCGGGGGCGGTGAAGCCTTCTGATTGGATGGTGGGCCATGACGTAGTGACGTCTCCTGGAAGTAAACAAAGAATTTTGGCAGCAATTTTTCTTTCTTTCTCGATTAACTTTGATGCAACAGGTTTAAATGTCTTCGTTGTTCTACCCCTGTCTGCCTGCTCTTTTCATTATATCCATTTCTTCTGAAGCTCCCGTTAAATAAATCGTCTCTGGACGAGTTGAACTCTGAGCCGCCATCTTGGAATCTTGCATCATCACCACAGACGAGTAGAACGACCGGAATAAAGTCGCCTAATTTATGTATAATTCCACTCCCGAAAAAGATAAACCAGCCGGCTTATTCGAATTTAAACTTAATTCCTAACACAGTTAGTCAGTTCACATTAAAAGGAATTGAGCTTTATTCAGATTTAAATAGGAATTAAAAGTCCCATGTAAACACACTGAATGGAAGTTTTGCATTTTCACTTTAAAATATTCTCTTGTGAACCTAAACCTAAAGCAGCTTCATGAGAAAATGGTCCAGCGTGTCCTGAAGTGCAAACTTTATTAAAGGGAAAACTCTTGTGTCAGACCCAGAGTGTTACTGATATGGAACTGATTCAGTTTTCTTGTGAATCCAGCTGAGATTCTGAGGAGAAACATTATCTGTATTTTAATATTCCGGAGTGAACGTTCACTCCCGTTTGATCTGACTGCAGGCGATGGTGAACCCGAGCGTCTCTTGTGATTTTGCGACGACAGGTTGACCCTCCTGTTTTGACGGAGGTAAAGAAAGGCGACATTCACGCCACAGGTTTAAAGTCATTGAAGTCTTTTCTTTATGTAACAGAGCGGAGGAGGCTGAAGAATGAGGGTGTGTTCCTATAGATGGAGAGCGAAGAAAGGCCTCTTTCATTCAGCCTCCATTCATCAGGACGGAGGCAGAACGTGGCAGCGTCGCTGTTTTGGGCACGTGAATATCTCAGTTTGAAGTTTCTCCCCACATGACAGAGATTAGGAGCCCGGAGACCGCTCGGTCTGGCGTTTCTCCTTCCTCCGTTCTCTAGCACATGTTTGTCTTGCTAATGATGAGGAAGAGGAGGAGAGGAAGGGAGAAGGAGAGCAGGAAGAGAGACACATGCCGCTCTGTTCCCCGCAGACACGTGAGGACTGAAGGGAACTGAAGGCCTCAAACACCGAGCATTATCTGAAGAACAAGCATTATTGTTTACAATATTACATTGATGCTTATTTCCTTGAGCTTATTTTAAGTTCCATATTACAGTCAAATGTATATGAGTAAGTAGCAAGGTGGGCAGGCAACGAAGTTTTAAAATCTTCCAACACAATTAAAAATCTCCATAATCAGAAGCAGAGTGTGTGAAATGAATCAAATATCCTGAGATTACTCATCTTTCTTCCAGTTCCTAAGCTTCTGTCTGTATGGTTCTGGAACTTGTTCATCTGTTTTTAAAAGATCAGCTTTTTATTTTTATTTTCAACAGAACTCAGGGCAGAAAAAGCTCTCTGGGCCTTACTGTGGAAATATACCATAGCATCTTAGTTTAATGACTCTCCTGAATCTCTTTAATCTGAGCAACTCGATCAAACATTGAAAAAGAAAGTCTGGATCTTTTCCATCAACCTCAAAACCAGTAGATCATTTTCTATCCGATGCTCCTCAGGTCCTTCTCTGTCCATCTCAAATTCAAGCTGAGACGTCTCTCCTCGGATATTTTTCCCTCTCCAGCTTCAGAAATTCCAAAAAGTGTCACAAAAAGCTGTGAACCTCCTGGACCTGCAGCTGCTGGAGTCTGAGCTTCAGCTCTAAGATCAGATACATCTCATCCATCAGTAATGACTCTCAGCTCCACCTCGGTTGGCAGTTTGTTTCTGACCAAATTAATTCTCAAATCAACTATGATGGCTTTTGTAAATTCAGTTAAAGAGCTCTGAGGGGATTTTGTTTCTGATGAACTGTGATACTCCACTCAGTCGCCGTGGTTCACAGAGCCTCACTGACTCCCTGAAGCCAGTCTGAATCACACAATACACAACCACAGGGACGCTGATTGATTCGGTTCACTCCTCCTAACTGAATAAACCAAAACTAACTGAATCATTCTTCATGTGATTAACTGGCACCTAAAGCCGTCTGTACTGGGGAGACAACCTGCCTCAGTCAGTACTTCTGAAGGTGCTCACTGCAACCTCCAAATAATTCAATTCAATTCAATTTTATTTGTGTAGCATATTTAAAAACAACTTCAGCTGACCAAAGGGCTTCATAGAATATAAAAAGTTGGAAAAAAATTAAGAAAAAAAAGGCTCAGCACAAATAAATACATTTCTTGAAAACGTTCAACACAAGGAAATCAAACAAAACCGTGTCGGTGTCTGAAAGACCCCAGACTTCCAGGAGGAAGAGCCAGTTTGGGTTCTCGAAGCTTTTAAAGGCTCTCAGCAGGTGAAGCTAATCGCTGAACGAGTTGAGAGGAGCAGAGACAAGGACCAAGGCCCGTGACCGTCACAGCACTATCCTGAAAAAAAGCAAAACAAAACACAAAAACGATACATTTCTGCCTGAAACACTGTGTAAACGGCAAACAAATCTGTTTTCTAGAATATTTTAGTGAGAAAGTACAGGTGTGTGTGTGTGTGTGTGTGTGTGTGTGTGTGTGTGTGTGTGTGTGTGTGTGAGAGACAGACTCAACACACATGAAAGCACTCCGACGTTCATCAGTTCATGATAACCTTGCATGTGCAGAACAGAAAAAACTTTTGTATTCATGGGTTTAATTTATATGATAAATAAGACAGGATAAGATGAGATGAGATGAGATGAGATGAGATAAGATAATCCTTTTTTCGTCCCACATTGGGGAAATTTGTATTGTTGTAGCAGCAAGAGCACATTAATAAAATAATAGGACATAAAAACAAAAAATGAAAAAAAATTTTTTAGCTGAAATTGTGATATTGAATCAGTAAAAAATGAATATAGAAACAATGAAATCATGTGAAAGATTAAGGCTCACAGAAAAATGTTTTCTTTTCTCTCATGTCAGGATGTACATATAGTTATAGCTATACTATTTTAAAAGACAATTTTAATCTTCTTTTTGTCTCATATTGAATCAAAGCACATTATTTTTCAGCAAAATTCCAGTCATTTAGGAATCTATAAGTCTTATGGGTGGTGATGTTTTACTTTATGTTGTAAGTCAGACTGATATGTGACCATACTCTTCTCTATCCTCCGTCTCCTCACAGGAGCTGCAGGTTCAGAGATAATCTGATCTGAATTGACTCAGATCTTCACTCACAGTCCAGTTTTCTGCTCTTTCTCACCTTTGAGGACTAAATATTCATCTGCCGCCCGACAGATCCCACCAAGATAATCTCCTGTCTCCTCCTGTCAGTGGTCATAATGTTAAGGCTGATGGCGGAGGCTGTGACTCTGTAGACTCTCACACTTCTTTCTCCGCTGTTGCTGAGATGTTGTTCATAAAACAGCGCTGTCCTCAGATCACTCGAAGCTGCTGGGTTCACGGCGGGCCGTGAGATTAACGTCTGCATCTGGAGGATGAGTGGAGTCAGGTTTCAGCCTGAAACTCTGTGATTCCATCAAAGAGCGGCCATCTTGGCTCAGAGTTCCTAAAACACACACTGAGGCTGTGTGAGTGTGTTTGTTGTTTCCTGTGAACTGTAAAGACTCTGAAAACAGCTGATGAGAGTGAAGGAAGAAGCTCCTGGGATCTGAGCCGATGAGACGCAGCCGGACTGGGAATGAGAAACATGCAGGAGATGAAAAGAGAATGAAATCTGGGTTTTTTAACAATCCGGCGATACGGCGGCGGCGTGGGAGGTCCCGTCACGCCTGGGAGATCACCTCCCGCTTCACTTGCTCAGAACAAAAAGGGCTTTTCAGGCTGTGCTTTTGACCACAAATGTGATTACTGATAACATCCAGAGATCAAACGAGACAGAAAAGTGTTGAGAAGGAAAGAAACGAACATTCAGATCAGCTGTGAAGAGATTTCTGACTTGAACTTTAATCAGCCAGACGCCTGCAAACACAATCAATCTGTGTCCTCAGGTACGTTCTGCATCCAGTTCATCGAGGATCTCTCCATCACTCACTGATCTGACTTTTCTGATGTCAGTTTTCTCTTATTCAGTTAATTTGTTGGGTCTTTTTCATCGCTGATTGATCCTCTGATGATAAAGTGACTGAAAACTTGTGGAGACCTTCAGGAAGAAGCTCCTTCACTGCTGAACTCAGCTGAATCGTTACAGTTACAGTAGAGAAACAAAGTGCCATTCACTCAGTCAGGAGTCGGAGAGCTGCTGCCGGATCGCGTGTCCAGAATAACACCCTCTCTCTCTCTCTCTCTCTCTCTCTCTCTCTCTCTAGGAGCCTGTTTCCTCCTTCAGCTTCAGTTTATTAACCTCGACCGGCGCTCTGTGTGTGTGTTCGGTCTCTCCTGTGGCTTCAGATATGAGCTGAGTGATTATTCAGTGACAGATTCATAAACCCTCTGAAGCACAGCTGCATGAAATCAAAGTTTCACAAACAGAAATGTCAAGTCTTGTGCTGGAATTTGTTTTTTTTTTCTCAAATCATGAGAAAAGTCAGGGTTTTAGAGATGAGCCTTTAATCACTGTTGAGTTTTTTTGGAGTTTACTTTTGTCCGTCTATCAGTTGGAATCAATTCTCAGTGTTTCACCAGTGCCAGATCTGACAGACGAACAGCTAAATAACCTCTCAGACCAGCTCACTGTGAAAGAAAGCAGACTGAAAGCTGTGGTATCATCCCCAGCCTCACATTTATTCACACCTCTCCTCATTTTCTCCCTTTTCTCGGCCCTTTGCTTCGGAGCCACGGTGAGATGAAGGGTGTAGGTGGATTTTACACAAATATTTTAATATGACACTTCTGCGTAACTCTCTTAAAAGACAACCCAGGGACAAAACTGCAATGGAAAGTCAAAAACACAAAACTGAAAACCCTGAGGACTTGACTTTGATTCAGAACATTCACCATGATTTAGGCTTCATTTGCATGTAGGAAAAGAAACACTGCAAATGATGTAGTTTTCTTGTTTGGCCACTAATGGGTGCTGGAAAGTTTTCCACATTGGGAGCTGTTTTCAAAACCTGTTTTCATTGGTTCCAACCATTGTTATCATGTGAACACACTCCAAAACAAAACGAGAGTTCGACGATTTTACTTGTGAATGTTACAGCGTAACCGGGGATAAATGACTGAAACATTTCAACATTTGTTCACCTTCTGCAGGACAGAAAGAGGAACAGTTTAATAAGACAATAAAATTTGTTGGACAAATGAAAAACCATGTTTTAAAAACACACTGAGCTGATTTCTTCATGTAGCTTTCCTCTTGCTAATTTGTTTGCACTTCATTCCCACGGTAGAAAACTCTCAGTAGGGGGTAACTTTCCGCTAAACATGCAGTTTGATCCTGAATTAGTACAAAAATCAGCAATAAAATGGAAACATAACAATGTTTATTTCACAGAACCCTCAGTTTAGAAGCTCCTGGATGCAGAGGGAAAGAAATCAACCACAACCACAGAAATCTCACTTTTATTGCGGCACCGCCCACATTCTCTGCCACGGCCCATAAAGATTTCACAAAAATAGAGAAATTTAATTAAAAAGAGTAAACCTGAGAAGGCTGGCAGCTTGTTTCCTGAATATGGTCCATGTTGCCTGGTTTCAGGGTTTGTTCACATGCTGCAGGTTCGGCTGGACTGACATGAACTCTGCTGTGGTTCAGATTATCTCAGCATTGATCTGTTCAGACTTAAGACTTGAGAAAAGAACCGATTGTTTCCTGATGCCTTCCAGAGTCTGTTTTATCGATGCAGCTGTCACTGATAAAGAAACCTTGGTTTAATGTGGTTAGAAGACATGACTAAACTGGGAAGGCTTCACTTCTCCAGGGGGAAAAAAAAAGCTCCTGATGGCTATGAAACTGGAACCTTCTCAGAAAGTTTCCAAGAAACGGACTGTGAAGCCAAACACTCATGGAGACAGCCGGTCACATGAGGAAGGATCCCAACAGGATACGGTAATTGAATTTCTCTAAATGTGCAAATGAACTATTTGATTCTGAACAAACTGTACATGTTTAAGAATATTGCTTATTTTAAAATCTAAACTGAGCACATGGATCTCTCAGGTTACTTGGGGATAAACTTGTGATGGTTTGAGTCCAAATAAGCATCTCAGTCCAGATCCTTCAGATCACTGTCAGTCATTCCAGGTCCAGTGTCATGGTTTATCGTCAGCTACAGTAGCCCAGAAGGGTCACTACCAACGCTAAAGTCACCACAATAATGTAAACAATGCTCTAAAGTCTTTTTTTAAACCTCAGTAAAATGCCACCTGGGAGCTCATTAATTAAGTGCTGAACCATCTCAACTCGGAGGAGCAGCTTGACTTTGAGTCTGCTGGTTGAAGACGATTCTGCACACAAACTGCTTCACGTTTCGGTGTGAACCTTAAATTACAGCTGGAGGTCAGAAATGAAAACATCATCTGCAAAACGTGAGAACGCCACCTTCAGGACACCCTCTTTATCTCGAGATCCTTCACATTAAAACCCGAGGAAGACTCTCTGAGGAAGACACAAAGATCAGCTTGGTTTATTCCAACACACACACCTGGGGAGGAAGTCTGACTTAAGGTCAAGGAATTTAATCCATTACTCTGAACTCACTAAAAACCTTCTACAAGATATCTCAAAGAGGATTAAGTACGTGTAATACACTTCTCAAAATCCTAACACCACATGTAGATTGGATTGTTAATCTTTACTCAATAATCTGTGAGTGGATGAAAGGTTTGTCCTCAGTTCTACCTCCTGGAATGACTCCATATTGAACCTGAAGTTCCAGCAGTGATGGAGACGTCCTGAAGAGACTGAAGAGTAGAAAACTCTCCAGTCCTCCTTCTGGTGTTCATGCTGTGAGTTTTGGATTCATGTTTGTGATTTGATCTTCCTGGGTTTCAGTCCTGCAGCCGCTCAGGCTAATTCTGCATGAAGAGGTGGAAGTTGGCCCTGGTGAACTCCTGATGGATGGTTTCTAACAGGATGTCCTCCTCCTGTCCCCTGTCCGGCCCCCCGTCTCTCCGCCCGCCTGCCGCTCCTCCGCGGATGGCCGGCGGCGGCTGGAGCTCGGGGGTGTAGGTGAAGCTGAAGGAGGTGCGGTAGATCAGGCCGTCCAGGCGGATGAGCGCCAGAGGGACGGTGACGGAGCGCCGCAGGCAGCGCCAGCCGTCGCTGAAGACCGAGACGTCGGGGACGACGCACAGCAGCGACTTGGGAGACCTGAGGAGACGAAACCAGACCATTAAAACAAACCTTCAGCTGGACAGAAGGAAATGAAACAGTCTGAAAGTCTGCTTTCACTTTTTGGGCCATAAAAAAGACAATTTTCACACCATAATGTTTGGACTGTCTTTTAATTGGAACGTTGCAGGTTTGATTTCCCATCTTTGAGCGCCGCCTCCACTGGTGTGTCTGAACAGCGTGAAACACTTTGGAGATGCTTAAGCAGCAGAAATCTGCTCTATTAGTGACATTCTTTCATTGTTTCTTTCCTTTTTTCCAAGACTTTAAATGCAGCTCAGCATTGGTGTCTCTATGAACTGATACTGGACTTGCTGGTTGCTATGGCGATTCAAGAAAGGATGAGGAGGGCGGAGCATGAGAAGTTCCCAAAGAGACTGAAAAGAGTAGACTCCATAATTTTTTATAGTTGAAACTAAGTCACTGTAATAAAATCCATCTGTCCATGCTAATATTCATTTTCTCCCAATACACATGGTCATAGCATATCATTCTTTGCACGTGTGCACTGGTTCCATTACATAAACAAACAACAGCACCCACTAGTGGCCAAATATGCCAACTACGCAATTTCCGTACAACCATGAAACTTTTCTGAAACGAAAACGCAAAAACAATCAATTTTCACTTGAAACTTTGTCTTGTAAACAGGGGTTTATGGGTTAATCCTATTTTTTGTGAATTACACTTAATGACACGTCATATTAATAACTGTGCTATTTTCAATTTGCAGAGCTTGAATACTTTTTCGAGATATTTAAATTGAACATAGTAAATAATACATTTTCAGTACTTTATGCAGCAGTGACACAAACTCTGTTTGATATTTCTGTTATTGTGCAGATTTACAGTAGAAGCTAAATCCCTGCAGGACACAGAGTGATGAAGCGCACGTCACGTCAGTGCAGCACTCCGGTAAAATTACAGCATGTTAAAGATTTTATTGTACGAGCGCCGCTGTTGACCCTACAGATGTAACCATGTTATGATGTACCTGCTGTGTTCAGTTTACAGCGGAGCTGGACTGTAATAAAAGGTGTTTCCAGCATTTTGGACACAAAAAGGAAACAAGTCTGGTGTTTTATTAAGATTCCTCCAGAAATACCTGCTTTTCAAATGTGGGTCAAACGGATTAGAACTCAGGTTAAACTTGCTGGGTGATGTTATATCTGCAGTGAAGCTGCCACTTTGGAGTTTTTTTGGGGAAAAGGCTATAAAACCCTCATATTTAGGTCAGGTTTTATGAGCAGCCAGCATCCCTGTTCCTGCCAGTCAGACTCAGGCGGGACTAAAACCCTCACTTGGCCTTCGCCTCACACCTGGAGTCTCCGCGGTCCGGCGACAAAACGGCACGAAAAAACATGTAAATACAGGAAGAACAAGGCTTTTCACACTGATTGATACCTAAAACACAAATGTCTGTCCTGTAATTAAAAAACAAACAATAAAAGTATGAATTTCTTGAAGGTTATGTCATGATTCCCTCCACATGAGCAACTTTCTAAGAATCGGAGGAACCAGAAAACAGACCAGAACAGTAATAAAACTCAGGAGAGGCTGTAAGTGGAGGCTGCATGTTCCTCCTGCGTTCAGGGCTCCTCTTTGTGTTTCTGGGTCAGTTTGTACAGACACAAAACAGGAAGAAAACATGTCTGGAGTCGTGGTCAGTCGACTGAAGGAGCTGAAAGACTGAAAGACAGTTTAATCTGGATAAATGTGGATTAGCCAAACAGAGCATCTGCCAGGATGAATATTCCACATGATTTTAAAAAATCTGAAAGAAAACGGTGGCATAAATAAAAGTGGTTTTTTTTAATATTTTTATAAAAATTAGACTGAATTTAGTTCACCTGTGATCCCCTGCTTAAAAAACAGACTCTTTGAACCAGGTGGCGTTCCGTCAGGTAAACAACCCCGAGTGCCAGCGTCTGTCTGTCACTCAGTTCATCCCGTCGGCTGGTTTAAACTGAGGCTTCAGCAACATCAGCGTGGTAAAGACGTGTTTGTGTAGGATGTGCAAACTCTCTCTCCTCCTCTGGACATCCTGTCCACATTTTTCCAATCAGCCATGCCTTTCGCTGCCGGGTGAGATTTGTCCAGGCTGAACGCCAGAAGTTCACTGTAAAGTCTGTTCATCCCAGAAACTCCGTGATCAGCAGTGTCCACTTTGTGGAAACTTTACAGATTTTAAGATGGGATGAAGAAGTATGTGGAGAGCGCGTTTAAACACTGATGCAGTGCCTACTGTTCATGCCGGGATACAGTCAGGTCGGCACCAATCCAAGTCGGCCCTGGCCAACTCGGCACCGCCCCCGGGACACAGTCAAGTCGGCATCAAGCCAAGTCGGCCTCGCAGGGGGGCTCTCAAGTGGCCGAGTTGGTCGGTGCTGACTTGATTGTAAGCTGCTTACCAACTCGGCCAAAAGCCTCTTTTTTTTAAATCACAATGCCGGTCGCGATGATTTGCACAGTTTTTTTCGTGCCGGCTGCGCCCCTTCTCCTCACGTAGCAGGCGGGGGACTGGAGGACAAACTGTGTGATTATGGTGACTGATAGATTAGAGGTGGATCATGTACCTGGATGGTCATGATCTCCTACACCAGATCATGTGACCAGGTGGCGTTTGATCAAACCAGTCGCCTGTATTATAATTATAACTGTGCAAATCGTCACGCCACAGCCGGCATCAGCTCCAGGATTTGCACAGATATAATTATAATGCAGGCGACTGGTTTGATCAAACGCCGCCTGGTCACATGATCTGGTCACATGACCAGACAGCCGCTCGCGCTGCGCGCTCGTAGCTAAGCTACTCGGTTCAAACAGATCGTCAAAAAACTGTGCAAATCGTTGCGCCGCAGCCGGCATTGTGATTAAAAAAAAAAAGAGGCTTTTGGCCAAGTTGGTACGCAGCTTACAGTCAAGTCGGCACCGACCAACTCGGCCACTTGAGAGCGCCCCCCCCCCGCGAGGCCGACTTGGCTTGATGCCGACTTGGCTTGATGCCGACTTGACTGTATCCCGGGGGCGGTGCCAAGTTGGCCAGGGCCGACTTGGATTGGTGCCGACCTGACTGTAATCCGTTCATGCCACGGCTACTATTGAAGCAGAAGTAAGGTCAACAAAGCCCCAGCTGTCATGTCTGCCGTCACCAGGGAAGCTGCAGGCAGCCCATCAGAAACATGAAGCTAACAGGTATTTTGCTTTGTCTCTGAATTAGCAATGACATGTAGATGTGTAGATGATAATCAACACAGCTGTCCGAACCTGAACAAACACGCTGACAAGTCAACGCAGTGCAACATGAAACGCCCACACTACAGGGCAGCGAGCAAACACCACTTTAACCCCGCTCTGCTGTGGTCTAATAATGTAAATATAATATAGATCATGTAACGTTTTATTGCCTTGTTTTTCTCCAGGTCTTCCAGTAAGTCCTGTCCTTGTCTCCACTGAGACGCAGACAGATGAGACAAGAATTGATGAGTTGGAGTTTGAGCTCTCCAAGTCCTGTTTCATCTTTCCACCGTGATGAACATGATTCAGCTTGGCTCCTGCCTTCAACTGTCAGTGGAAATGAGCCTGAAGCCAGAGCATCAGATGACGATGACCACCATGAAACACATCAAAGCCACGATTTCGAAATCACTTCACTATTCATCTTTCTGCCATAAAAGATAACCATGTTATAGCTATTGTGAACTTAGAATACTTCTTTCTTGCAAATAATGAAATACTTGGTGTGGTTTCAGTAATGCTGATAAGTTTATATTGTGCCGGGAACAGCTGATGACTTTGTTGAAGTGTTTTCCAAGCTGACAGTGAAGATTGTGAAGACGATATTCGACTGTTTAATCAATAATCAACATAAAGCCCTCCGGTTTAACATGAAAACAACTCAAATGTGCATCTCATCCAGTTTAAACCCCCTCTGTGGTCCTAAGAGAACAGAAAACAGAGCGCTGGAGGTTCTGCTGAAGGTTCTGCATCACCTGACAGAACCTTGATTCTCCTCCGTCACCAGGGCCGTTTCTTCCTATAGGCCAACTAGGCGAATGCCTAGGGCCCCCAAGCCACCAGGGGGCCCCAAAGCTGCATGTTCAACCTCTTCTGAGGTTGAAAATGTCCAGTTTTTATCTGTAGCTAGCTCTTGTTTATTACACCTCTTACATGCCTAAAAATGTTGGATATAAATAAAATAAACTGCAATGATAAGCTGTGGCTGGTGCTTTTGTGGCATTATTAGTCTGTTGGACCACTGTCACACAGCAAGTGACGTCACGTAGCGGCCGCCACAGGTATGATGGGAATGATTGACAGCTACCCGTCATTAGCGAGAGGATTAACAAAACAAACCTTAATCGCACCAGAAAGAAATTATTCCAGCGGAGCAGAAAAACAGAAGAAAAAGAAGACTGAGGATGAAAAACGTTCAAAGGATAAAGGTAAGTCATCCAGACCCGTAGACCCCTTTATTCAGATTATAAGGAGCGAGGACATGTTGTCGTCGTAGTCTGCTCTGTCATTGTTCAGTGGAAGTTGTCTCTCACGTATTTTACACTTTATTTTATGATTAGTTAGAATTCATTTGCTAAGTTTAGTGTGTATTGTATTGGGCTCTAATTAAAATGGTGCTACTTTTTTGTTTTTAATTTAAAGAACTATTTTAAAGGTTTGTTTTTTAATCGATCAATCGATCAACATTTAATTAATAGAGCCCTTTACATACAGTGACCAAAGTGCGCTCCAAAAAAAACTTCAAGTATAAGAATAAAAATAACTACATAATTTAAAACCAATAAGAAAATAAAATAGTATTAAATCAATAAAAACAAATACAAGTAATGTGTTTGATTAGTGTGTCAATGTGATCAGTGTAATGTGATTTATAAATATTAGGCATGGTGTTTTATTCTTATTTTAGACTGTTATGGCAGTGGTTCATTTGTCTTAGTTTTATTAATTTAGTACAATTGGTAAACTAATGCAGAAAACTTAAAAGTGGCAACTTTGCAACTGGGTACAAACTTTAAAGGGACACTGTACATCACAATGTTTAATATAAAAACTGGTAAATTTAAATTTTCTGTATTGCTGCAACAACACTGTAATAGTAAAATAGAATATGCATTCAGGATCTATTTTTTGCTTGATAACCTAATGAGCTTTGTCTTTGCAGGAGTAATTCTAAAATATTTTGGAGCTCCAGACATCGAGCCTGAGGGATCGTCTGAACATCCTGACGAGGAAGCCCCAGGGCCATCACGTGCCTCCGAACCTCCTTCTGTCCGGAAAGCTCCAGAACAATCACTTACCTTAGAACCTCTTTCTGCCCAGGAACCATCAACTGCACATTTACATGGTCAGCTGCCTGTTTTTGATCTAGCTGACTGGCCAGTGGCCATCAGTTTTCTCTGATTCATTCAGAACTGATATAGTAGAGGGCCATTTCAGATCAGTTCTGTTTTTACGTTCCCCAGAAAATAAGATGGCAGAAAGCTAGGAAGCAAACATTTTGAACACAATATACTGTGACTGTTACTGTGAATAGTGTGTTATTAGCTGTTGTGCTGAGTGTGAGACTGTAGTGTTAAGTATTATTTTAAGCGGTGGTTTGTTTTGATTTTTGCACTTTAAAATACATGCTGATTTGTTATGTTTTCTGATTTAAAGTAAACTTTTTTTTTAAATAAATTCTCAATCTGTTTTATTTATTGACATATAGAGGATGGTTTTCCTTGTATTATAGTTTCATTGGTTTAACTTGCCTGAGTGGCTCAACTCTTAAGACGTTTGATTTTAACTGTAGCCTAGGCTTAGGCGACCATCCAAAGGGTTAGAAATTTCTTCATTACAGTCTGACAAAATAGGGGCCCCCAACCAACATCTTGCCTAGGGCCCCCATGAAGCTAGAAACGGCCCTGTCCGTCACTCACTTGAACATGGTCTCAGCCTCGCTGTTCCCGAACCACACCTTGAGGTGAGGACTGAAGTTTTCTCCGTGGATCTCCAGCATGGCGACGTGTCCTCCACCGTTCACCTGCAGGAACGACACACACATGCACGCACACACACATGCACACAGTATAACACTGATCACCTCCAGCTGATTTGTCTATAGTCTTTGAATGAGTCGTTTTGGGGTTTTGTGTGTTAACCAGCAGTGTGTGTTTACAGAATGAGGGCAGCAGTGTTTCAGAGTGAACGGGCTTCCATCAGGGTCAAACCGCCACAGGTCAGCGGCCTGTGGAGCTCAGATCGGACCTTTATCAACAGCAGCTAACCTGGTTACAAGCGGTTGACTCATCTATCTTCAGTTTAATGACTGTAGAACAATTATTATCCTTCAGCCTTTGGAAACAGGAATCATCAGGAATGCTATAAATGTATTGCTGTTCCTCATTTCTCCACTTGGGGTGACATTGTTTTATTGACTGCTTAAAAAATGACTTTATCACTAAGAAAATATCATTAGCATCAAAACATGGCCGCTAAAGCCTCCTATCAGTCATTTAAATGGATTTTTGTTTTTTTTAAGAAACGTTGTACAGGCACATTTTCGATATGTACCATCACTTTTTACTCTATATTTTTAGGTAATCATACAGGCGTTTTACCAATCTACTTAAAAAAAGTTCACTTTATTCAGAATATGGTGCTGTTTAAGCAATTTACATATATAGTATAAATGAAACTTATTAAGAGATGAATGAAGAGCAAACTGATAACTGGATTCTACAGTGACTCACCATCGCCACCTAGCACTTAACACTGGCATCGCTTCAAACTGGCACCACACTGCACCTTTAAAGGAGCTAACGGCGTCCAGACGACAGACTGGCACGCCAATAAAATCCTAACGGTATGCGGCGGTGTGAGTATCTGAAGGCTGTATAGTCAGAGTAAAACGCCATTCATCAATGAATAAAAAAAAGCCGTTTTCTTCATGTGTGCTCCGCAGGGAGCCTCATTAAAACCGCAGAGTAAAGACTGTGGAAAGTTTAGCAGAAGGTAGAGCTTTACGAGCCTACCTCTAACCCGGTGATGACAGGAAATGGGCTGACGGGAGCCTGGATGCAGGCCAGGCCCAGATTAAAGGTGAACTCCACTGCCTCCACCCCGATGATGGTCCAACAGGCCCCGTCGTTCAGCACCACTCTGCTGGGGTCTCTGAGGCTGGACGAGGCCTGCAGGGGAGGGGGGGAGGCACCGAATGTTTCAGGGACAAATTATTAAGAGCAACAAGAAGTAAGAAAGTGAGTTACTGAAGGTTTAATGTAGTTTTCTGCTGACTGGAATCAGGAGGCAGAAGGATCAGGGGAAGTCCCACCTGGTACTGGACGATGGTGTCGTTGGACAGACACAGGTAGGCCTGAGGGTCGTCTCGGAACTGAAAGGCACACTTATGGAGCTGAGAAACGGGTTCGTCCACGTCCAGGATGGCGTGCTGCTTGTTGACCTTCCGGATCACCTGAAGACATCGAAACGTTTCAGAAAAGTTACTGAATCCGTCTTTAATACCTGCTTTTTCTGAACAGTCATGGAGGACGGGGGTCATTTGGGAAGGGGTTCAGGAAACACCTGGCTGCAGGTAGGCTGAGACCCGGATTCCCCACCAGACCAGAGACCACCATGAAGGTCCGGCCACAAGCCACCAGCCCGATCCCAGGTGGGACACCCACAGCGCGGCCCACCACGTCCAGACTGGAGGACCAGAACCCGCCGCCATGACTCAGCTCAGGGCGCCGCCAGGAGAACCATCCAGGAAGCCTCCTGAACATCAGCTGACAGGCATGGACCCAAAACCAGCAGACAGGGCTCGGATCCAGCTGGAGGTCCCCCGACTCGCTGCTCCTAACGTCCAGATTTTAGAGCATCTTCCCCCCACCAACTGAGATGTCAAACAAGTAGTCCAGGAAGTGTCCCTCCAATGCTTTAAGAGCAGTTTCAGGTGTTTCGTTGTAGTGCGTGACCCTTCCAGGCCACCGTATTGCTCTCCTCCATTATCACAGCTGTCTGTATAAACCTGACAGCTCATGTGCTGACATGTTAAAAAGAAGAACCGCTGCATGAGGTGCAGGTTCACACACTTCAAACACCTCCTTCACAGAATATTAAAGACTTTATTCTCACATGGAAGTCTGCTGATCCAGCTCCACGCTCCGGACCGCCGTCCCTGAACGCCGACCGCAACCGAGGCCCGGAGCCGAGCCGCCGGTCGGGCCTGAACACTCGCCACGTCTTCAAACAAACCGTGTAGCAGCAGGCCTCCGCTAGGAAAACACAGCGAGGGGCAGCGAGGAGGTCCACCCCCCCAGCCTCCACCCGCCGGGGTATTATGACAGCGGTGCGAGGGGCGCAGAGGCACAGAGAAAGGCTCTGATCAGCGAAACGCGAGGGCTCCTGCTACCCTGACAGGTGATTATGTAACAGCTGCACGAAAACATCTGCAGGACAGACGGGTTCGAGCCGCAATCACACACTCTGTGGTCACACAACCAGCTGAACACTGCAGAGACTCCCATCATGCCTCCTCAGCCTCCCTCAAGGACACTTCCTCAGGGTGTGTGTTCAGTCACGGGGATTTAGACTCAGATCGTCAGTAAATTAGCAGGATTTCCCCAAATTTGCGTTTTTGTTTAAATTTCAGAGGATGTGAGGGCCTCGTGCACGTCACATCAAGGTTCCTCCATCCTCTGTCTTCTCATGTTCCGCCGGTGAATGCAGACATGAGGAGAAACTGGAGAAGGAGCCTCATGAATCTGAACGAACTCCGTCCTCCTGACAGCAACGTGGCTCACAGAGCATCTTCCTCCACTGACTGAACTCATGCTAACACTGCAATACAGTGTGTGTGTGTGTGTGTGTGTGTGTGTGTGTTCTTGTATTTCTATCCTTGTCGGGGCCAAATGTCCCCACAAGGATAGCAAAACGTGGAACGACGTGCCTTGTGGGGACCTTTTTCCGGTCCTAAGTAGGAGAAACAGTGTTTTCTTGACCATTTTGTTGTTACTGAAAAAAGTAAAAGTGCAAAAACATTTCTTTAGGGTTAGGCTTTGTTGTGGTGTGGGTTAGGGTTAGGGTAAGGGTCAGGGTTAGGGGCTAGACATGAATGGGAGTCAATGGACGGTCCCCACAAGGATAGAAATACAAGACTGAGCGTGTGTGTGTGTGTGTGTGTGTGTGTGTGTGTGTGTGTGTGTTACCATGGGCGGCAGAGCCACTCCAGACTCGGTGCACACTAACTGGACCACACAGCCGTAACAGATGAAGCCTTCGCTCAGCACAAAGCCCCTCTGGTCAGGATGCTGTTCCTCCACTGCAACACACACACACACACACACACACACACACACACACACACACACACACACACACACACACACACACACACACTCTCACAAATCTGCATTATGTCTATATTTACCCTGCAAAGACTTTGGAGTGAACTCATGAATATATTGGGCTTCTGAGTGATCTATTCTGAGGCGATGGTGAAGGACTCCAGGCGTCGAGGGGTTAACGGTGACAGTAGGAAGAGCGACGCTGATGGATGGACGGCTGCGGTTTGGGTCTGGAGCTGGGAGGTCTGCGCACGCCGAGCTCCGCGCTGTACAAATAACCCGGCGGAGCGCCGGACGGGCTCCTCCGCTCACACTGCTGAACATTCAGTCAGACAGGCGCTGTATTTATGCAGGGTGGCCTGGTGCTGAGAGGAGCTGTGTGGAGGAGCCGCCGCTCTTCATCCTCCACCTCATCCTCCTCATCACAGTCACTCTCAGTTCAAGATTTCCTTCTATGAAAATGCTTTTTCTTCGCTTTATTACAGTAAAAACTGGTTTTATGTCACTTATTAAATTCAGGTTTATTGAAGGGGCTCAGACTTGTGTTCTACCCATGGTGATGGTGAAGGCCGTCCACTGCCGGGCGCTGGCGATGAAGGCTCCTCCCTCCACCGACAGGTAGCGAGTGCTGACCGTCTGAGAGCGCAGACGGTTGAACAGAGCCACTCTGGAGCAGGACGAGATGCACACTGACACACACACACACACACACACACAGTGAAAACACGCAGTAAAAACACACCAGGAGGTACAGTACGGGGGACACTTATAACATTTTTGACATTTCTGTAAATATGTAAAACTTCTAAAGCAAAACCTCAAAAATCCAACAGCAGCTGGTTCCAAGTGTGTTTTAAATGAAGAGGTTAAACAGGAAACACATCGTTTTGTCTCAAACAGGAATATTCTGACATTAAGGCTAAACTCTAATCCCTGATAAACTGAACACTGTCTTGTTCAGTGAACCGAGCTGCACTCATTGTCACATTTCTCTTTATTTTTCGTCTGTCTGACATGTTTTCCTGCCTGTTTTTCTAATCTGTGCTGTTTTCCTCCGAGCAGTCCGCTCTCCTCGCCAAACGTTGTGATCGTTCTTTTCTTTCCGGAAGTTTGTGTTTTGCTTTTGTTTGTTTTGACTGCTAATTTTTTGGTTCTCGGCCTGCGTTCTCTGTTGATTTTTGCAGTGTTTGTCCGGATTTGCTCCACGGCCTCAGCTTTATTTTGGACGCTTTCAGCCTGGCTTTGTCTGAAGTTGAGTATAAAGACATTCTCTAAGCTGTTGGTGATTTAAACTGTGGATCTGAGTCCTGAACACAGGATAAAACTAAACTGGATGTTCATTTTAGGCTCTATATGTATATCTATTTTGAAGAATCTTGGCTATTTTGACTCTTATTTGCCTGATTATATTAAAATACATTACCAAACTGATGTGACCAAGCACTTTCATTATGAGGATTTCGCGTTATCATTTAATGACATGTGGTCAATGTGTGTCTCTCAACTACATTTTTTGCCTAAAATGGAATAAACAACAAAGAACAATTTATAGATTTTTGTAGAAATTATTCATTTGTGTCAATAACATGTAGAAAAACCTGTGAAATCTGAATAAACTAGCTCAGAGCTTTAAGAAATCACATTTTTCTGCAGATATCAGGAGCAGATAAATGTTTGAGCAGAGATTAGAAACACATGGTTGCAATAATCAGAATAAAACGGCGTTGCCTGAGCCGAGTGTCACGTCTCCGTTTAGTGAGGGTGTGACTTTTAATGGTGAAATAAACTACCCGGTGACCTGCAGCGACCTCTCAGCTCAGGAGGTCGTGACATGTAGGAACCAGCGGTCAATCATCCAGCGGAGGACTCGGAGGTTTTAGGACTGAACGTCAAATCCACTCAACAGTTCTTAGTAGAGAGGTTTTCAGGAATTTCAGCTTTACGGTCAAGATGAACTGGAAGTGTGATGAGGGCTGGCAGAGGAGGCGGGCTCTGTCTTTGGAACCTAAACCTGATGGAGGGATTCTCCATCCTCTGCTCGGCTCGATAGAAATACTTTTTGATATAAGTTGTCATTGCAACTGAATGTTCCTCTCAGAGTGTGTTGGCGAGCGTCGTGTTGGCGAGCGTCGTGTGTGACGGCGCGGCTCACGGTCGGCATTCTTCATGGACTGCCTCTTCTGGGACGGTTTAGAGATGACTTTGATCATCCTGCTCTGGAAGGAGCCCACTTCCTGTCTGTTCCCCAGGAAGAGGCGCAGCAGCAGGCAGAAGTGTTTCCTCTTGTCCTGATCGGAGATGAACAGCGACTTGGCGCAAGCGAAGAGCTGCAGAGACACGTGGAAAGAGAGAGAGAGAGAGAGCCGATGGTGAAGTGAGCGCGAGGCCACCAAACACACAGCGTGGCTTTACAGCGCTGCAGCTCCTCTGTCAGACACGGCTGTTTGTACAGTCAACAGAGGGCTGTAATAAAGAGGGCGGACGCTTTGGTCTGGGTCAACAGACGCAGAGAGCCGTGATACTGAAACAACAGGCTGAGGGTCTGAGGATCCCGTCTGGAGGAGAGCCGCCGGGTGAAGAACAGCAGCAGCCGTCCATCCTGCAGCTGAATCCAGCTTTAACACACAGCTCCGGAGCGGTGACAGCTGGGTGGAGGCAGGCCACACCTGGACAGGTGAATCTTCACACCAACAGCACGTTCAAGGCCTGATTTAAACATGAAGCCGATCTACTGACGGGGCCCAAGCTGCTTCGTCAACCGGCCTCAAACATGCTCCTGAGAGACGTTTCGTCATCTGGACCTCCATTGTTTTTATTTGTAGATTTTATTCTGAGATCTTTTCTGTGTCGCACCTCAAAAAATGAACATGTGACCAAGTTTTCCTATTGCGCTTCTCTTTTTTCAACACTCCAATATGTTTAATAACTCCAGAATATAACATTTAACTTTTGACTGCAGATATTTCAAACCTAAACCCTCATATGGGTATTATTTTTATGTCATGAGACAGAGTGTTTTAGTTCATCACCTCCCAAGTGAAAGTGGAATCTATTTATGTGAGTGTTAAATGTAACACATTTTAAGGAGGATCTCAGGAAATCAGGCCCTCAGTTAACCTCGGACCTTTCAGGACTGTGAGAAGAAATCATAAAAACAGGACAAAAAAAATGTAGATATCCAAAGCCCAACCTAAACTAAAACTGGGGATCTTCTCAATATGAGCTTCAATTTATTACCAATAAATACCTTTGTTTTCAGTATTCTATTTTATTTGGTGTTCATCATCAGTTTTACCTTTCCTTTGTGTTTTAACAATTTAAACTAATATCTGAAGTGTCAAGATGCCATTAAGACTTTTTTTCCATCATTTTAAATTCTTTTGTACCATATTTAATTTGAATAATAACTCAACCTTTTAAAGTTTTATTGAGTTTAACTTCAGCAGTGGAAGACGTCCTCCCTGCTCCACCTGAGCCTCGGCTGCCAGACCAACAACAGAACCTGAGTCACAATCAGGAAGATTTACAGAAAGTTGAGAAGATCAAGAAAACTGAGTTGTAGTGGGGAAGCGTTTCGCCTCACAGTGAGAATATTCCTGGTTGGATGGGTGAAGTCTCCTATCAAATAGTTTTGTCTTTGTGAAGAGTTTTTGTTTTTGTTATCAAAAATGTGGGAAAAACAAAAGAAGTCTCTGAAGTTGAAAGCCTGTCGACAGAAGCTGGAGTCCAGGAGGATCCACGTCGGCCCTCATCACTCAGTGAACACCTGCTGGTTCTGGAGGAATTTGCAGGATAATTCAGAGCAAATTTCAGAAAATTGGAGTGTCTGTCACTGCAGGACAGACAGAGAGGGTCCAGTTCAGCTCATCGCCGTCTCTCACCCTGGAATTCGGCTGCTCGTCGAACACCAGTTTGAAAGCGTCGGCCTGCGACTGGCTGGAGCTGTCCAGACACATGTAGCCACACACCCGGTACACCGACGCCCCGTAGCCGGCGGCTGGAGGACGCAGAGGAGGGAGAGAACCCGGAGGGGGGAAGAGGTTTACAAATCACAGATTACACTGAAGCTCACCAGATGTTTGTTTCTTCACCTTTCAAATGGTTCTGCATGACTCTCCATCCATGGCCGCTGATGTAAACACACGGAGGAGGGCAGAAGAACCTGCAGGTGAAACACACACGGAAACTAACCCGTCACATCGGCTTGGTGTGTTAAAGCTCTACTTTTAAATGGGATCTTTGGTTATAAAAGACCCTTTTTGAACAAGATGAATCAAATTATTCAATAAATAAATGATATTATTCTGAAAATCAGTGCCTGAGAGATGTAACAGTGATGTTTTGCTCCATAATCCGGATATTAGAACCTTTTCTCGTTGCCGTAGGACTTCTGAGCGACCTTGGCGTGCAGGATGACGACGGTCTGGTCCGCGTGGGCCTCGCTTCCCGGTTCCCTGATGGTTCCCTGAACCTGGCCGTGCCGGAAGTCAGCGTCCTGCCTCCTGAGAGGGGAGCAGAGCCGTCAGTCACCTCACCGCCGGGATTATGTAAGGAGCAGCCGGACGCAGCGGCGGGACGACCCCGAGGCCCGGACACTGGAATCCTACTTCTAATGAGGTCTGAGGAAGGACGGCGAGGAACAACACACACACACACACACACACACACACACACACACACACACACACACATACACACACACAGAGATCGTGAGAGAACCTGCTGAACAGAGGCACGTTTGTCACTGGACGTTGAAAGAGTCTGACAGACACACAACATAAACGCACACTGTTACTGTTACATATCCATCCATGTAAGGGTGTAACGTTGGTTCACACACTTAAACTCTCACACATATGAAGCCCAGCAGTGTTTTCTCAGTGTTTTTACATCCTTGGAGACGTCACATGATCGGTTGTGTTGTCTGTGAGCTGAACTCAGACGCTGCTACTCGTATGGAGGTCGGATCGCGGTGTCCTTATTAGGGGGGACGTCCGAGCGCTGAGTGTTTTCATCCATGGAGGACTTCCCTGAGACACCTCACCACCCCGTGCAGGGCTCAGGGTTCAATGTGTGTGTGTGAGTGTGTGTGTGTGTGCATGCATGTGTGGTCAGTCACCAGGGTGCCAGCAGTCGTCTAAATTAGACCTTCGCCTCCGCAGAGGTCGGAGGTCAGTGTGTTAGCAGTTCAAACCTTCTGGTATTTCACGGGGGGAACACAGAGAGGACTAAGGAAGAGGAGGAGGAGGAAGGGCAGGAGGAGACGTGCACTTTCACCTCCAAAAAAGTCCATCGTCTCCTGCAGAAGCCGCTCGGCACGCGGGAGTTGTAATAACTGCTATTAGGTTTGGTAGAGAGAGCGGCTCAACAGGTGTGACGGTCGTAAACACGGATGAAAGACGAGCTGCTTGATACCTGAAAACACCCAAGTCTCCTCCAGAGGAACATCCTGTTACCAGTCACTGGCTTAATAACAAGCTACAGTAATCTGATTACAGCAGAGGGACGAGGAGGACTGGAAATCTGTACTCAAGTACAACACTGAGAATACTTCTTCTGAAGCCTCGTAGATACTTTTTATCTGCTGGACGTTTAAAAAGCAGTCAGTGGATTTGATGCATCAAACCTGTGAGCTCAATGTTTTAAATAAAACCATGCAATGTTTAATATATGTCAATATAAAGTAGAAAGAACTTATTAGTTATAATGAAAAGGTTTGAACATTCATGCATGTGGTGTAAGTTTTAAATATTCACATTTCAATACATCCACAGCGTGAATGAATGTCAAAACATTTAAATTTACATATTTGCAGCCAAAAAGTTCTTTCTATTATCATTTCTCATTAATTTGCTTTTTATGTACTTCGTTTAACTTTATGTGGTTTTATTACACTTTGTCTATGAAAAAAAAATATTTTGAATATATGTATTTCCTCCAATATATCAAACGACAGAATAAAAATTGAGTAGTTTTTGAGAAAAGTGTTATAAGTTGAGAATATTTCACACACTCTTTCTTCCGTGGAGAAATGTGACTGTCGCTGTACTCCAGTACAGGTTTTCAGTGTGTGTTGATTCCAGCTGACTTTATACAAACATCAGGACACACTCTGGTTTACCACCACAGGACCAACACACAGACACACACATTCCCATCCTCACAGTCTTTGTAGAGTCACCAGTTCAACAAACAAGCTGCTCCTGCACCAAATACCTCCATCGTCATGGTGAAGCATGGCGGAGGCAGCATCATGCACCCATCTTCCCACAATCCTGTTTTTCACTGTTTCAACACCATGTTGTCGGTGTGATTGCTTGATGATTGATGACGCGTCCAGCTGTGGTTCTCATCCAGCTGTGAATCGGCTGATCTGACACTGAAGAGTCTCCATGCTCCCTCCTGCTGTCAGAGCTTCCACAGGTTGACGGGTTCAGTGAACATTTTGTTCTGCGCGAGGCTTGTTTTCCAAAAACCAACGACTTCACCAAACTCCCCCAGCATGGATTTACCTTTCACAGTTAAATACTCTTTAAATAAACTAATAATTCATGCTCTACTAATCCCTGAGAGTAAATTTCTTTTTCCATATTTACCCACCCCATCTCTAGGATGTGGTGGGAAACCGTTGGGCTCATGGGATCAAAGAACTTTCTTAAGTAGAAACCTGTCTGCTGTGGGAGTTGAACCTGCAAACTAGCAATCCCAAGTCTGCTTTATATTATTAGTCACCGCTACTCTTTGTTGTGGGTGATAATATTAGAACCCTCATGTCCCCCCAGTAAAAGTACAAGTGCATAAGGAGTAAACAGGAGTTTGATGAGACAGTAACAGTTACCAGGACAAAAAGACACGTGGAAACTCTAATACCTGCCTGCTGTGGAGGTTCTGGTTCTGGGGAGTGAATTGCTGAGATGAAGCTGCACCTCCTGAGTGATGCTGCCTCCGCCGTGCGTCACGGTGCGCGGCGCACCTCTCCAAACTCTCCAAACTCTCCCCCTTGTTCATGTTACAAAGACATGGGGGTGGGGTCTCCTCAGCAAACACGTCTCCTCCCGGCGTTTTAATGCTTCCCTCCATCCCTCCACCGCCTCATTCCGCCGACAGAAGGTCACGGAGCCACCGAGACGAGACGCGCTCCCTCCGTCCACAGCCGCATTTTCACGTCCACGCGCTCATTCCTCACAGGCCGGCGAGGCTGCAGCGCGTAGTGGAACCTCCGGGAGCTCCATCCTCACCTCTCCGTCCCCGGGACGCCGTGCGTGACACCGTGCGTGACACCGTGTGTGTGTGTTTGGGACCTTTCCTCCCGGAGCTCCAGCCTACCTGTCCCAGCCGCCGCTCCTCGGCGCGTCGTGTCCGGACAGCAGCGCGCCCAGGTGAGCCAGCGGGTTGTCCGGGTCCGGGGACGGAGCAGGGGGGTACAGCACCGCCAGGTCCGGCTGGGGGAAGCCCGGAGGGGGCATCTGTGCTTCTGGGAGGGAGAAGACGCAGGTTAAAGATAATTTTACAATCATTTCTGCTAATAAACGACGCACAGTCCGCACGTGACCAGTTATCATCCACTAATTAATCAGTTTGATTGGGGATAAAGTAGCAGACAATGTATAAAAGGCAGTGCAGCCTGGATCAAGCAGAACATATTAAGACATATTCAAATAAGTTCATCAGCAATATGTCATCATATGTATTCCACTTTTTTTTAGATTATTCAAAATGGCATGTTTAAAAAAAGGACAAAGAAAAATCACACGAACACCTTCAGAACAAAGGAATGCTTTGCTCCTGAAAATGTGAATGCTTCTTTCTGTTCTTGGTTTTAAAATGTTGGAGACCTTACATTGTATAAATGTTTTGCAGGTTTTTAGACCTTTGAATATTTCTTTGAGGCTCACAAAACTGTTTGTTGGCAGGAACGCAGAGAATTCCGATATTTTATAAAGCTTTTTTTTTTTGCGCTTGTTTCTTTGTGCTGCAGTGAATGTTTGAAATGTGGATGAATCTCGATGAAAGGCAGACAGAATGAAATGTTTGAGCCGTTAAAGCTGGTGTGACGATGGAGACGGTGGATGTGTGCAGAATGTGTGTGTGTGTGTGAGAGAGAGAGAGAGAGAGAGAGAGAGAGAGAGAGAGAGAGAGAGAGAGAGAGGAGAGAGCAAAACTTTGGGCTCACACTGGTTGACTGGAGGTGGCTCTCAGTGCAGGACACACACACACACACACACACACACACACACACACACACACACACACACACACACACACACACACACACCTTGTGCATGATGGATACAGTTTTGGTCTCTAACAGACATTTATTAGACATTAATACTGATTTCTTTGCAAACTCAGGTCATTAACTTTAGTTTTATTCTTTAACTTGTTTCACTTAAGTTTAAATCTCAGTGTTTTAGATTTTGCTTGTGCTCCGGAAATGCTGCAGACCAGCTGAGGCTTTGTCTGTATTTTTAATCCAAACCAGCGTGAGTTTCTGCTGCAGTTTGAGCTCCAGAAGCCCGTCTGCTGGATGGGACCACACAGGTCCACCACCGGCCTGTCAGCAGGTCACCTGACCTCTGCAGAGCAGAAGAACCTCCTCACAGGTCTGGAGGTGACCTGACCCAGCTCGTGTCAAACTCACTCAAACCTTCACACTTCAGGCATGGCCTGTGAGGACTAAATGTTCCCCTGCTGAACGGTACATCCCCCCCACCGGCAGGAAGGCTCAGGGACTGACCCTGCCAGTGGTCATAATGTTTTGGCTTCAGAGAGAGACAGCAGCTCTGCGGCTTCTAGCTGCCTTCGTTAATGACCAGAAGTAGCTTTAAGATTAGCGCAGTGCTGCTGAGAGCAGTGGCGTTCCAGTGCCGCTCCCTCCCGTTGAGCTGGGTCTGCCTTCAGCCCACAGCGAGCGACGCCTCGCTGGATTTACAGTGCAGACAGATAATCTAACACTGCGAGTCAGTCAGAGCTGCAGGAAGTCCGTCAGAACAGTACCGGCCTCAGTCGCTCTGCGAACAGTAGCAGAGGCAACATCTGGATCCAATCTGCAGCCAACAAGAAGCGCTGTGTCTTCATGCGGTGTGGGTCCAGCCGTCACTCACGTCCCGCAGCAGCTCCGTCCCACCGCAGAGTCGGAGCGCTGATCTGAAACACCTCTGTGGACGGATCTGCTCCACCTCTCCGAACAGACCTGCTCCGCTCTCACACAGCAGAAGAACATCTGGTCTCCATCTCTCTCTCTAATCTTTCAGTCACACAGTTTGAGTGTTTTCCTCTCGGTGTGAATCCAGCCTGTCAATCACACCGTCACCATGTAACTCACACTCCTCCATCTACCTGCCTCCACCAGGTCTCCGCCGTTCACCTGCTTCTTTACTCTCATTTCCTCTTAAATCACACTGAGAAGGAGACACAACGGGGCAGGTTGTCCAGAATCATAACTCCACATGTCAGATCCACTCATAAACCTTCATATGCGGATCAGAAGCCGTTTAGACCACCTACAGACTAAACCTCCTCCCGCTTTGAGCTGCCGGTCCACACTGGATCATCTCCTGCTGGTACTCCACCTCCAGGTTTTCCTTTAATACCATTTCTGCCTCCTGTTTCTCATCAGAGAGTCGTGTGAAGAGAAGACTCTTTTTTATGGCTTAATAACAACGAGAACATTAGGTTTATTTAATGTCTGTGTAAATCCAGCTGTCAGTCACACGAACAGGACATATTTGAGTCAGATTAGGATCTAAACTGAGAAATATTTCATTAAAATATAATCTTATATTTCTCCTGACCGTAAAGAAAATATCCTTGCATTCCTCTGTTATTTGAATCATCAGCACTCTTATCTTAGGTGTGTTATTCCTGGGAAAAGGGCTCTGCAGGCAGAGTGCTGCCAGCAGAAGTTGTAGATTGTTTGTAAGATCCTTAAAATGGAAAAACTGGCAGAAAAAAGAGGAATTAAACTTTATGTAAACATACAAGTCATTACAGGATCTTCTGCAATACTACCGTCCAATCACAGAGCAGCATTTCACATCATTAACAAAAGCTTCTCTGCGGAAAACTTCTCCAAAAAAACACTCAGTAACACTAAAGACCCGTCAGAAACTCAAAGTTCAAGTTTTCCTGGAAAAAAAAAAAGGAGCAGAAAAATCTCTCTTGTTGTTTATTTTCTCCCAATTCAGTCCAGCCTGAATTCAACTGAAGTCATGAGGGGATTAAGCGTGTTCAGCGGAGTTTAGAGATTCTCATCAACTGCTGGGAGTTTGTGGAAAATGTGGTTGAATGTGAAGGAGTCCACATGTTAGTTCACACTTAAGTGCTTCCTCACTTCAAGTCGTCCAAACCGCAGACTTTGAAGTGGAAATCCCGTCCAAATGATGCAGCTCATAAATGCCGTTTCCAAACCAAACCTTGTTTCTGAGAGGCTTCCATCAAACACAGTATGACCTCCAGCCAGACGACAGGCTGGACTCGGCCGGGCGCTCAGCTCGGAGCCGCCAACGCGCCGCCGTGACGCAGCGCTTCGCTTTACAGTGTGTCAAATGGCACTAAACACACAATACGGCCGGGACGCTGGAAACAGGCATGTTTCTGCCCCCAAAATAAAATCCTTGCTGTACAGTGAAGTTTCATCCTGAAGGTAAAATGTCGTGGAGTTGATACGTCTCGTAATGTGACCCAGAGGAGCGACTCGGCCGAGCTGTGAGGATGTTTTACTGGAAGAACTGACTTCAACCAGCTGGTGAAAAGGTGAAAATGTGCCTTGAATAATGCAGAAGTCACGGCGCAGTGAAAGATTACGAGTTACTCTGTAACTTTAATGTCTCAGTAGAACAATGAGAAAGCTTTTCCCTTCCTCAGGCCGCGTTTACACAGCAACGTTTTCAGGTGAAAATGCAACGTAGAACTTTTTGGAAACACTTTGACTCTGTGGAAACGGCGGGAATGCCACAGTAGCGCATGTGCACCACGGATGTAGTAAAAACATTTTCTGCATC
The DNA here is from genome assembly GCF_902148845.1 of Salarias fasciatus. NCBI lineage: Eukaryota > Metazoa > Chordata > Actinopteri > Blenniiformes > Blenniidae > Salarias > Salarias fasciatus. The sequence continues at coordinate 28,570,094 of NC_043749.1, forward strand.
TGCAAGTGTTCATGGACAATGACAACAATAGAGGCCTCCAGACTGTTATGAAATAATGATCCTGGAAGTGGCTTAACGCTGTAATAAAAACAAACCCAGTCAAAACTTAGCCTGAAACTAAACATCTTTAAATCTACTTCAGTTCTGATGAATTTAGTTCTAATAAAAGCTCGCCGGCAACCACAATGAAAACAGTCCTGGATTGTTTTACAGCAGTCTAAAATGAATTTATTACTGGTAATCAGGTCATAAACCATCCTGGCTGTTTGTTCAGATACTTTATAAAGTCTGCTGACACACTTCTGACGATCCACATGCAGAAAAATGGATCAAACCAAAACGCAAATCATACAAAACGAGTGCAATGGCTTGTGAGTACAATATGGAAATATGCATTTGGTTTTATTTAGGAGGAAGTTCAGATAGATCCTCGTTTCTCCCTTTAAGACAATTAAGACAAGCAGATTTGTTCAAAACTGTATTACGTTAAAGGTCAGTGTAGCATTCCTGTGTTTCATTTCACGAAACCTTTCTTCACTCGAGACTTTTGACTTATTTCAGTCACTTAAAGTTTAAAAAACTTTTTTCCTCGCCTTTGAACACAATTTTTCAAAAAACTAAGTAATCCATATAAAAATATTTCCATTTGAACCAAATAAATTAACTGTTATCCTCATGCCTGCCTCATGTGACTAAGAAGGGATTAAAAAAAGCCTAATTCACAGTATCAGTCTTGCAGAAATCTATAAACGTTAATCAGTAATCTGGGCTTGTGTTTGGAAGTCCTTGTCTTCATGAACTGGTACCACCACACACTCTTCCTTCACTCCGACGGCAAAAAACGAAACTGCAGGAGATTAAAGTGGATTAAATGGCGTCTGCATTTTAATCCAGTCAGGTGAAGGCTGGCTCTAATGAAGCCTTCTCAACACAGTGTTTCACTACACACACACACACACACACACACACACACACACACACACACACACACACACACACACACACACACACACACATACACAGAGAGTCAGAAAACTTCCACCACAGGGTCAAATATCAGTCAGCTGACACCGGGGCTCAACCTCAGGGTCACGGCCCTGGGAGAGGTCGTGGGATGGCTGTCGCTTGTCACAGATCAGATGAGTAACGACGCAGAAAAAGGGAATTAAGATGTAATTACTGTGAAGACGACACTTATCAAAGTTGTTACTTTTTAGTTTTCACTTAAAGTACTTTTCACAAACTTTTTTCCTGCGGAACGTGAGAAAAACGGTGGAAAAGTTCTTAAAACAATCCAGAAACAAGACGCCTCAGCATGAAAGGATCTGAAGGTGTCTGCTGGCTGGAGGGCCACTTCACTGGATCAAAATGTGTGTTTTTAATTTTCAAATATCTGTATAGCAGTGAAAAACAGTCGGTTCTGATCTTTTTAATGTATTTTTAAATGATTTATTTAAATAAACCAACAAATATATTGTTTTTCCTCTGGACACACACTTCCATCATATCAGATTTTATATGCTCAGCTAGTGCACATTTTTTTTTACATTTTATTATTTATATTCTGTAACTGCATTTTTTTGCGTCTTTTCACAAAACCTTTTGTTTAAGTTTTTTGTCATCTGAATTGCACAATAAATGCTTATTTTAATGGTGCATTGAAAAACTTAGGGCCCATTTACTTGACAGCGTTTTCAAGTGAAAGCAGAAAACTTTTGTGTTTTGGGTGTCCGTTTATACGACAGTGTTGATCGGAGCCACTGAAAACACAACTATTTGAAAACGCCTTCCACGGTGGAACTTTTGTTAATCTGTGTTTTCTCTTGAAGCGTCGTGTAAATGGGGCCTGAGTAAAAAAGCAATGAAATTGCCAAACATACAGATATAGGTGAGGATGTTTTTGGAGTCATGCCAAACTCAGTCCAGCAAACTGGTTATGTATTATAAATGACCTCTGAAGGCCCACCTTCCCTACGTCCACAGACCACCAGTGGGCCGCAGTCCACACTTTGAGAACCTGCCGTGTCTTTAATGTCAGCTGGAATGAATTCCTTTTGTCATCCGCTCACCTTTCCCCTCCTCTCCAAGGTGCAGCTCGTCCATGGTGGGCGTGGCCTCTGACCTCAGGTGTTCCTCGGGGTCATGCTCGCTCTGCTTCCACAACACAGCCTAACTTCAGTCCAGGGGTCACTGTCAAAGAGCTCTTTGTGCATGACAACGACGTGAGCTTTGTTGGACCAACAGAAACAGTCTTTTCCCTCCGCTTCACTCCGGAGTGACGATGGAGAAAGACAAAGGCTCCAGTGTGGCTCTGCAGCTCCTAACGAGCTCCGGCAGCTGTTACCAAACATGAAGTTGGCTTTGTGTTGCAGGGTGATGGTCTGTTGGAGATGTTTGGATGTGGTCGGGTTCACTATCTGTGTAAAGCGATCCTAAATATAGTTAGCTCACAAATCAGAGCCACATTGAAGGAAACACTCCGAGTGTCTCAGAGACCAAACTGTTGCATCGACGAGTTCACTAAAGCCAACAACCCTGAACTAAATCAGACCCGATGACAGCAAGACAGAGAGACATCACTGTCAGTGAAGATTAACGTTCATCAAGCTGCCAACTCCAAGAAACAGCAGATCTGGAGCTGCTCCGTTACTTTTTCACAAATCCTCTGTTTACTGGAATAATGGATGAAAAGTGAAGTGAGTCATCCTGACTGTAAATATCATTATCATCAGCAACGAGTCCAGATATGATTTCCTCCAGAATCCTCTGCTCCTTCATCAAACTCTGTTTCCACAGTACTGCCTCAAAGCTACGCCAGCTGATAGCCCTATTATAGAGCATCTTCCTCCATCTAACTTCATCTGAACTGACTCGTGTGCTGACAGCTCAGACAACAGCTAACAAAACTAACAATACAGCTGCTTTCTAGTAACCAATTACTTTGTCTAATACAGTACAGTTACCACTTTTGTTGTTAGTTACTTTTAACTGTAAATAAGGTTTAAATTAAAAGTGACAATGAAAACATCAGCAGCAACATTGAACATAATGAGCATTAAGCTTTCCAGACGATATTAAATAATAAATATCAGCAAACCTGGAACCAGACTGTCCTCCTTCAGCTTCGGGGTTAAAATTCTGCTGCTGTTCTTCTTAAACTGCAGTCAAAGTCCACATCAGAGTCATCATCACCTCAGAGAGAACATATCGGATAGAAACCATCGGAAAGCTTACAGTGAGCCTACAGTACGCTGTGTGTGTGTGTGTGTGTGTGTGTGTGTGTGTGTGTGTTCATGTTTGTTCTCCATCCCGGACCTCTTATCTGCACTGTGTGCTTCTCAGTAACACAGATAATCACCTGTTCCCAGACTGCAGGTTTCCCACACACACACACACACACACACACACACACACACACACACACACACACACACACACACACACACACATTTCCACTCATCTTTCCAGTTGTTTTTACATGTGGAATGTTTCAGTTGTTTGTGGTGAAAAACTACTTTTTATTGTTTATTTTGTTCTTCAGATCCAAACATGCCGTTAAAGAAACTCAGCAGAGAGCAGAGACATTAAATGAGCAAAGTGAGCTTTCATAATAATGGAATATGGAAATATTGACTCCGGTATTCTTTAACAAATGAATAAAAAGCTTCAGAATGAAAAGAAACTGAGATGGAAGCTCATTAATCAGTGTGTGCAGATTCATACTTTATAATGTGGGAAGGTTATGAGCTATTTTGAAATCTATTTCAAATTAACATGTTCTCTCTGAAGTATTCTCCTTATTTTTAATCCAAACACACACACACACACACACACACACACACACACACACACACACACACACACACACACACACACACACACAAACATATTTTACTCCAAATTAACTGAATCCTGAGGCATGGCAGTTTTTTTTTCAGATTTCAAAACATTTCACTTTAATACATTTCAAGTGTTTCATAATGAAATCTGCAGTAAATACATAAAAGTTTAAATCATTCAACCAGAGGAGTTTTACGCTCTTTCTATCACACCTTTAATGTAAAATGAGAGCAAACAGGAGCTGAGCCAAACTCAGAGCTGATAAGTTGATACGGACAGAGATGAAGAAACTGCTGTTTGCCTTTGAGAGGTTTTATCTTCCAGCCTGACGTGTCTGCAGGATGTGTGTGTGAGGCTGCTCCAAAACTGACTGGAACAGAAGCGTTATGTTCGATACCGTCGACTTTTTTTCACCCAGGTTTGTTTTGTGTGCAGCGACTCGGAGAGGAACAGCGTCATGAATCGATCTGTGACAGACGGACGCTGGAAAATGATCGACTTTTGATTGCAATCTGCTGGTCGGGTTTCTTCTTCGGCTGTGCAGGAATGCAGCTTCCCTCCGTCCTCTGTGCAGATCCGTCAGTCATCTGCTCCATAAAATGTTGTTTTACGGTGTTTGAAATGGTGCAAAAGGTCCAGGAGAAGACAGAAAAACCAGATTAGACAGAACACCTGCCAACACACATTTCATTGTGCCCTGGTTTAACCTGGAGACCTGCTGAACTGAGCGCTGACGGGGCCATGTTGTTGTGTTACTGATGGAGACTAATTATTCCCCAGTAAAGATAACAGGACTGATTTTCCTGAATTCTCCATGTAGTGATTAGAACGAACTTTAAATGTTGGGATGTGTTGGCGGAGGAAGCTGGCAAACAAATCAAATTTTTACAGAAAATAGATATAGTAGAATCGAGCAAAAAAAAAAAAAAGTTTTTGTAGTTAATAATTATAACATCCAGGGGGCGCTGCATGATGTTAGTTTCATGTAGGACATTTCTGATTAAACTGTTGAGATATGTATTCTCATCCCTGGTAGTGTTTAAACTTTACTCTTGGGGGATAACTTCCTGTTTTTTAGCTTTCTCCAGTCACACATGAGCTATACTGCTCCACGCTGCCCCCACAGGTCATTAGAGGTATTACTGTCCGGTTCACATCTGTCTCAAATCTACCAAATCACACAGTAATGAAGACACAAGAGGGACAGAAGCTGCTAAGACCTTTGTACACAAACCTTCAGTAGATCAGGCCGGAGAGTGTTGTCTAAATACCAGAGTGTCTAATAAAATGAAAGAACACAGCTCTGATCCTTCATTCCTTATGAGCTCTGGTGGTTTTGTAATATGGACAACAATAAAAGCCAGCTGTGTTTGTGGACAGTAGCCGTGCAGGAGCGTCATGTTGCTGTCAGGTGAGCGTTCCTGCTGTCCGGCAGTTTGAAGGGACCTGAGGGAGCCTGAGGGCGACATCTGGATGAAGCATTACCCTGCTCTGCTCTCTAGGGGGCAGCACTAACAGGAAACACAGACCTGGTCCTGTCGTGTTGTGCTGTCACTCCAACCCAGAGGAAAGCTCTGACGGTATGTGGAGCGCTGACAGCTGACTGATAACTCCACTGAAATGAGGCGTCCGGTTTTACACGAGGTGGTTTTAGTTCCACTTATTTTTGTTTTACTTGAGAACAGTTAAGAGCTGCAGAGCTGCTACTCTTGAAACTCCTGTCTACTGGAGGAGGAGCCTCATTAATCTGATGTCCCACTGGAAGTAGCATTAGCATTAGCTCTGTGATGATTTCACTCAACTCCTGTTTACTGCTGAAGAACAACCATATTTCATGTTCAGATATATAAAATGAAGGAATGAAGCAACAGATTGTGAAGCTCTCATGTGGAGGAACTTGACCTGACCTTAGTAGCAGTGTGTTTCTTTGCCATTTTTCCACTGCTCATGATTTATTAGTTTAATGTGACATAAATTGTTAGAAACTGACTGAAGCGTTTCAGCAAACCACACATCCTACAGCCGAGGGTCGCTTCATCTCTGGAAATAAAAGTCAAACTCTTGTTACGTTTGACCTTTTTCCGTCTTGAATTTCCACGCTGAAGCTTTATTTGCCCCTTTTGGAGATGAACAGTTGTTTTTCTGTCATGATGAATCTCACACTGAGCCCAGATCGACCTGTAAACCGAATGGCTGACGCTCCAGCATGTGGCATGAAACTGCTTTTCTGTCTCATATATCTGAAACGTATTTTCTTTCACACCAGAAGCGAGGCCGCTGAGCGGCTGCAGGTCCACAATGTGAGTCCTGTGCATTAAACACCGATCACAGGCTCAGATTTATAAGCGTGGCTGAGCTGGACTTCCAAACGGTGGCGAGACGGTTTTAATTTGTTTAGAGTGTTAATTGAGGGAAATAGGATCTCCATTTTCTATATTTACCAGCTGAGGGAGACACACGCTGTTAATCTGCTGGCAGCCACGGCGCATGCAGCGCAGAGAGCGACTTTCTCCGACAGTCAGCGAAATGCCGCAGCTGAATGATCCTCTTTGTGGATAATTATAGAACATGTGTCGGTCTGTGACCTGCACCCAGGAGGCCGCGTGCGCGTGTGTGTGTGTGTGGTGCAGTAAATTATTGTTTGGTGAAGGAGAGACGGCTGGTTGCTGCTGCTTAGGTAAAGTTGTACTGAGGACTCTTTGTCACGCATGGAGGCACTCTCACACACACTCCTCACACACAGATTCACACACTCACACACACACTAGCTTCGTACAATGTTACAGCCAACAGCGTGTTCAGTGAGGAGACGAGACGGAGACAGCAGTGACACCACAGCGACACCTCCGGAGTGTGTGGGACAGCAGACAGACTTCCTGTATGGAGGAGTCGGCCGGTGGCACGAAGCCATCTCTGCTTTAAAACGTCCCAACAGATCCACCGGGCCTGATGGGGAGGCTCCAGGCCAGAAGCATGAACACATGCCTTTTTGTCTCCGTCTGACTCCCCCCCCCACCGTACAGTGAACTGGACTGTAGAGGGAATCATAGAGCCACACTTTAATCTCAGGCCCTGGACGACACCTTCTGCTCATAAAACGGAAAGACGTTACTGTAAATGAATGTGTTTTTGCTTCTGATAGTGTGTGAAGTCGAGTCGAAGAGTTAGTGTGATGCAGAGTAACATTTTAATCCACCCAGATTTAGAGCATCTTCCTCCCACAAACTGATGTAACGTCCGTTACATGTAGCCTGCTTTACTATTGATTTAACTACTGACGTAAACTGATTGAATCCTTTACTTTTAAAAGAAGTAAACTGTAAAGAAATGCTACTTTTAGGAATTTTCAGTGGCTGAGCTGTCTGGAAACTGGAGTGGAGCCTGTTGATGTAAGTCTTATAAAACTGCTGCCGTGCTGTGATTCACAATCTGTTTCTGCTCATCAGAGGGATCAGAGAGTGCAGAAATACCAACGATTCCTGTACTGTGTGTGTGTGTGTGTGTGTGTGTGTGTGTGTGTGTGTGTGTGTGTGTGTGTGTGTGTGTGTGTGTGTGTGTGTGTGTGTGTGTGTGTGTGTGTGAAGTGGTGATCATGATCCTGGCTGGTGGGACATTCCTGTCCTGCCCCGTCGTAAAACACTCTGCTTCAAACACCTGGTGGAGGCAGCACCTCTGTGTGTGTGTGTGTGTGTGTGTGTGTGTGTGTGTGTGTGTGTGTGTGTGTGTGTGTGTGTGTGTGTGTGTGTGTGTGTGTGTGTGTGTGTGTGTGTGTGTGTTCTTGTCACTATCTGTCTCGCTCCAGGAGCAGATAATGATAATGTCTGGGAAATGTTTCAATTCATGGCACTGGGTCAGCACACACAGGCACAGGCAGCATGAAACTCTGGATTATCACCGTTTATCAGTCTGTGGTCATCTCTGGCTGAGGTCTGAGGACTGAACTCATGGAACAGAGCACAAAAGGCTCTTTTCTGTCTGTGTCTGCTCTGTATCGTTCTGTTTTAAAGGCGGATTGAGTCATGAAGTTCACCTGAAGGTTCGTCAGCTAGTGGGAGGAAGATGCTCTAAAATCTGGATGTTAGCTGAAGTTATGACAGTTATTATGTGAAAGATTTCTCTCTTACAGCCACGTTTCTCCCCTTTCGACCTGAACGTGTGGACTCCTCCAGACGCTGAATGAGTTCAATCTGTTTTGGCTTCTCGTCTCTTCACAGTTCGCTCCTCCGCAGCGCCAAACGCCTTCGCAGATCCGTATCATCGGGACGAGGATGGGAAAGTTCAGAGCGCCGTGTCTCTTCGTCCTGCTCAGCCTGGCTGTTCTCGTCACCGCCCGGCCCAAAGCAGGTCAGTCCGCTCAATCCGAGACCAGTCGCCATGGAAACCAAAGAGTTTTCTCTCTCGATCACAGAAACACAATAAGATGATGAGTGTTTTTTTATTCCAGGTGCATGTAGTGAAATCAAGCACACAATGTGTCACATACTACTGCCTGTCTGTAAAAGTCTGAATGATTCCACATCAGAAACACAAGAAATGTAAATTCCTGCTAAAAAAAATACACACAAATAAGACTGTGATACTGTGACACCATCAGTTTTGAGTTTAACCTGCTGAATTAATGAATAGTTACAAGTATTGACGTATTTCCTCGCTAATGACTTTCTATGAAAGGTTCAGGTGGTGTCTTGTAAAACAGCTGTTCAGTCCCAGCTTTGAGAGCCTTTTTGTGGAGTTTGCATGTTCTTCCTGTGCATGTGTCAATTTTTTTTCTCCATGTAGTCTGGTTTTCTCCCACATCCAAACGAAAGAGCTGCAGAGCTGCTGTCTCTCTCTGTCCTGCTCTGTCCTGATTCATTAATTTAGTTTATGTTAAATTGTTGGAAGAAGATGCTCTATAATCTGGATGTTAGAAGAGGGAAGATGCTCTATAATGTGGACGTAAAATGGAGTGACATCAGTTATTGGGAGGAAGTTTCCTCTAACTTGCACAGCACTGCTTTTAATCCATGTTATTCTTCTGGAATTAGTGTCTTTTTAAAAAATCCACATTCAAACCCTGAAACTGAAATGACTTGAAATGACTGTTCAGATTAAATGTCACATTTCAGACTCATCAGACCTCCACATGCGGTTTGAGTTCCACCTGCTGCCACATGATTTACAGGACCAGACAATGAAGTGACACTTTCACGATATGTTAAAGTCCCGCCGTTAATCTGCGTCTTTGTTCTGAAACTCGATGGATTTCACATGTCTGCGTACCCACGCCGACTCCGTCCCCTCGGTGAGAGTTCAGCCTTCTGTGGAGAACTTCAGCACTGACCAATCAGCTCTCCTGCAGCTCGGAAAGCCTGAGCACTCATTCCTCATCCGTGACTGCACTGTTCTTCAGCCGAGATGATGTTACAACATGGTAGAGAGTCTCAGAGATTAAGGACAAAACCAGGTGCTGCAGGTGGTAAACAATGTGAAAGTAATCCTGCGGAGTGAGGGAGGACATTGCTGCTGTGTGTGTGTGTGTGTGTGTGTGTGTGTGTGTGTGTGTGTGTGTGTGTGTGTGTGTGTGTGTGTGTGTGTGTGTGTGTGTGTGTGTGAGAGAGAGAGGGAGAGAGAGAGAGAGAGAAATGTGAAAATGGAAAAACACACTATGTCACATAATGACATCAGGACATTTTTTAAAACCTGCACTTGGAAAACTGGGTCTTTGTTTTTTCATTCCAGCGTTGGCTTGTGAAGGAATTGACTTTTGACCTCCTCATTCTTTCACCTTTAAAGTCAACAGTTCTATCATCGGTCACTTACTTATTTTTGGTTTTCCAGGTCCTGAGCAGAAGTGTAAATCTGGTCCGGTGGACCTGGTCTTCCTCATCGACAGTTCTCGCAGCGTTCGGCCACACGAGTTCGAGACCATGAGGAAGTTCATGATTGACATCTTGGACACGCTGGACATCGGACTGAATGCCACCCGGGTGGGAGTGGTTCAGTACTCCAGCCAGGTACGGTGGACTCACGGCTCCTCCCACACCTTCCATCATCATACTGTTTGCAGACGACTGTCGACACTTCATGTGGACGTGGACTTTGGAGAGCAGAGTGAGATGACTCTTCTAATGTGACACTTCATCTGAGAGGTCTCTGAATAATCCCAGACCAGTTTCTGACTTTATTCTAACCGCTGTAAGGCTAATTTTTGGACTTGTTCTCGGACTGGTATCAGGTTAGGTTTGGACTGGTGTCAGACTGGCTTTAAACTGGTTTCAGGACTAATTTTGTACTTTAATACAACTATTTTCATCCCACACTGTAAAAAACGTCTGTAAAAAAATACAGTAAAAACTGTCAAAAAGCAACAGCAAAGCACCGTCAATTCAAAAATTGTGCATCACCATAGTAAATACACGGAATTTCTGTAAATCAAGAAACAGTGCACAACTGTAATTTTATGGGTGCAATTTGATTAAAAAAAAACACAATTTTACTGTGATTCCTTCAAACAATTTTAAAATTTATGAGAAAATACCATAAAGACAAAAGTGGATTATAAGCCTAAAATCTGCAGTATTATTCAGTATAAATCACAGATTCCACTGATGTGTACAGGAGAAAAACCATTAGTCATTCCGCATGATGTACACTGTCATTTCTACAGAAAAAGCATGTTCAAAATATGGTCCACATATTGCATATCTTAAAGAAAACTGATATTTCACAATGACATAATATCAGCCGTTGTTATTTAATGTTATCGATTGACTGGAGTGCAAGGGGAGCGCGTACAATGCATGAGCGTATCCTAAAACAGCTAGCTAAAATAGCGACAGGCCGCACGGTAGCGTAGTGGTTAGCCCTCTTGCCTGACAGCAAGAAGGTCCCAGGTTCAAATACTGGTTGGGGCTTGTGTGTGTGTGTGTGTGTGTGTGTGTGTGTGTGTGTGTGTGGGTATTCCAGCTCCTGTATCCAAAAACATTCATGCCAGGTTAATTGTTGATCCTAAATTGCCTCCAGTGAGTGTGTGTGTCAGCCTGGTGGGATTGGCTCGTCCTGTGACCCTAAAAAGTGGCGTGGCTTCTAATTTGTGAGGTACCATGATATATCATACAGTTACTGTTGAGTTTATTACTGAGATAGACTGTAATTTTGAAAGGAGATTATTATAAATGCTATTAACAGGTTTATGTTTTTACTGTTAATTTTACAACAAACTACTGTAAACAAATAACAGTTCTGTACTGCAAAATTAACAGTTTTTTAATGTTAATTCAGCTGTGATTTCATTTCCTGTAAATCATTTTACATATTTTGTCTGTAAAGTTATCTACTGTGCTGCTGTATATTTTACAGGAATTCTCTGGTAACCACAGCTGCCAGCGTTTTCCTGTAAAAGCAAAATGTTTTTTTTTTGTTTTGTTTTTACAGTGCAGCTTCTGGCTGTTTTTGTTATAGCTTTAGGTTTGCTCTAGATCAGTGTTAGAGTTCATTATTCTTTTGGTTTTAGACGAGTTTTGAACTGGTTTTGTTAAACCAGTCATGGTTTGAGGTTAGTTAAAGTATTGAATCGTGTGATTCAGAACCATTTGATTACTTATCACTTAATTACACCTGAAGCGTCTTACACAACTGAACTTTTGGTTTCTGTACTACGTTGCTTAAGTCAGGGTTAATATTTCTGTTTATACGTATGACTGCTGCATCTTGTCATAACTCTGATGTTATTTATTTCTTTATGAGTTTTCCTGTTTTCTGAAGAACGATATATCCACCTCGAGACATTTGAGTAAACTTGACTTGACTGCTGTGTCCTGGCAGCAGTAGGACTTTTCAGCTGATTCAAACTTCCAATACTGACCCACAGTGGTATCCTGTTGGGGTTCGAACCACAAATCTGAACCTCAAAATCTTGATATGTCCACAGGAACTGTTTCTCAGCGCTCTCTTCTTCTGTCTTCTGTCAGGTCCGTAGTGAATTCTCCCTGAAGACCCACGCCAAGCTGGACAGCATGGTGAAAGGCATCAATCAGATCATCCCGCTGGCTCAGGGCACCATGACCGGGCTCGCCATCAGATACGTGATGAACGAAGCCTTCACGGCGGCGGCGGGCGACCGGCCAAAGGTACGGCATGACTGGTCCCACTCAGCCTCCCTCTCAGAAGCAGCATTTCTGTGATTTACAGTCTGTGGTTAACCCGAGTTTAAGAACATTTTTGTCTACTGACTGGAGGACTTCAGTCCTGCCAGCTGCTACTGAAAGAAAAGTCCTTTTCACATGAGAAAGGTATCCAACCGTTATCTCATCTGGGAAAATTGTTTAAACTGAATATGTGTAACAAAAAATATCCAGTAAAACCATTTTATACCTTTTTCAGCCAAGATGAGTTTTGCGGGAGACCAGCGATGACAACTTCCTTACTTGACCTCCAGCCTTGACTCTGACCTTCAGGTCCCCAACGTGGCCGTGATCGTGACAGACGGGCGTCCTCAGGACCGCGTGGCGGAGGTGGCCGCCGAGGCCCGAGAGAAAGGCATCGAGATCTACGCCGTGGGCGTGGCCAGAGCCGACATGACGTCCCTGAGGGCCATGGCCTCGCCGCCGTTCGAGGACCACGTCTTCCTGGTCGAGTCCTTCGATCTCATTCACCAGTTTGGGCTCCAGTTCCAGGACAAACTCTGCGGTAAGACAGAAAACAGCCTCATGGCTCCCCACAAAAAAACCCAGAATACAAGGAACAGCTCATTAGAGCACCTGGAAAAACACAAATATCGTCATAGTCAGGATGCAGAGTAGAATTTCAGGTTTTGTTCATTGTGCCAGGAGGGTCAGACATTTACAGAAGGACAGACTGAAAAGCAAAGACTGTTGAGAATCAAATCATTTTACTGGAATGTAGTAAGCTCAACCCTCCTCTCGCCAAGACGACATTAATGTCAGATAAAAAGAAGTAAAGCTCATGAAATATTTGCCCCAAACAGAAGAATCATTGTTTATTGTAACCTTTTTTAAAAAGAAAAAAAAAAAGTCCTTTTGAAATCGCATTTTAATCTGTTCAGAGATTACTTTTTATTTGAAGTCACCTGAACATCAGCCAGCTTTGGATTATATATGTAATGCATGTGGCTTTAGCCATGGCAGTACTGGAGTGGTGTGTGTGTGTGTGTGTGTGTGTGTGTGTGTGTGTGTGTGTGTGTGTGTGTGTGTGTGTGTGTGTGCGTGTGTGTGTGTGCGTGTGCGTGTGTGTGTGCGTGCCTGTTGCGTGCGTGTGTGTGCCTCAAAACTGCCAGATATTTTTCGGCCACCTCAAACTGATCCGCCCCTCTGAAAGTGCTGGCGTCTCGTTGAGAGGTGAAAAACACACGCAGGCTATAAATGACTGAATTAATATGAAGAAACAGAGAGAGTTTGCATGTTCATCAATGTTTCTAACATCACAGTTTGTGTTGTTCACTGTTGGAAGAAGTCATTTTTCCTGAGTTTGGAAATAGTTTGTCTGACGTTGTGAATGCTGGTGGTTCCGGTGCTGCAGGGATGGATCTGTGTCTGGAGTCGGACCACGGCTGTGAGCACATCTGTGAGAGCTCCCCGGGCTCGTACCAGTGCCTGTGCCTGCCCGGATACACCCTGAACGAGGACGGGAAAACATGCACAGGTCAGACATCCAGAAGCAACAGAAGTAGTCCAACATCTAAACTGTCAGCATCGATACAACATGAGGTGGTGCAGTTTTAGATGAGCTCCTCCAGGATTCAGCTGTTCATGTGTGAAATGGTTCATTTAACATATAAAACTCCCGAAAGATGTTCATCCTGACTGATGAGGTCTAGTCCTAATAATCCTGAGGTGTGTGTTGTAGCCATCGACCTGTGTGCTGAAGGGAAACACAACTGTGAGCAGATCTGCGTCAGCTCTCCGGGCTCCTTCACCTGCGACTGCAACAAGGGCTACAAGCTCAACGACGACAAGAGGAGCTGCTCAAGTTAGTCCCACACACACACACACACACACACACACACACACACACACACACACACACACACACTGCTGCTGGCATGGCGCGGAGTTAAGCGCCGTGGGCTTGAATTCACATCATGTCGATGCTGAGACGAATTCTGCTGATTTTTTGCTGAAGGTGAAGCTTACACAGTGTGTGTCCACCTGCAGTTTGTCGCAGTGAAAAAACACTGATCGGCTTCAACAGTTTCTTCTGTTTGGTGATAGATTCTTTTGTGCTTGATGTCACTAAACTGTAGACTGTGTTTGTATCATATGTGCAGGGGGCGATTTGTGAAGAAATCATGAACAAAAAAAAAAAAAAACACAAAAACTGCTATTTGTGTTTATTACTCAGATATTGAATTAAGAAATGAGCTGTAATACAAAGTGTTACCATGGCAACAGTTCCTTATTGTATATAAAATGTATTCCATTCATGCTTGAAACCTGATACCAAGTTGTTTTATGTCACTAGGAACTGGGAATAAGGTCTCTTTTGCCTTTTCACATTTCCCAGTGTTCGACTGCCTCCTGTCGTGCTGCTCTGTCAGAATCAATAAAGAGACAAACCATTAGTTTAGAAGAACATTTTAAAAGATGCAGAAGTTACTAAACATAGTCATTTTCCGAAAATAATGACAGTAATAAAGCCATATCTTTCAAGTTCTTTCAAGATCAACCCATATGCAGACGATGTGCATGTATACATGTAGGTTTAGAGTCTGAGTTCACCGTGATGGATTCCCCCTCAGATTTCCTCACAAATCGAACCCTGTTGGTGCCACACAGCAGCTTTTTGTAGAAAAAGCTTGAACATGCAGATGTTTCCTGATCAGACAAACTGTGGGACACACTACACCCAGTGAATTTCACTCTGCTGCTTATGGCCTCGCTGCTGCTTTCCTCCCCTCAGTGATCGACTTCTGTTCGTTTGGGAACCACAGTTGTGATCATGAGTGTGTGAGTGTGCTGAATGGCTATCACTGCCGCTGTAACCAGGGATTCAGGCTGCTGGATGACGGCAAGACCTGCCAGGGTGAGTACTGGGGCAGAAAACCCACCAGCATGAAGTGTTTAAGGTGGGAGTTGATTGAAATGTAGGCTTTCATTTACTGTCTGTTTAAGGTGGATTATTAATTTCATTGCTTTTGAATATAAACATTATTGTTTTATGCCATCTGCAATCACAAAATAGCAATGTTGTGACAGTTTTTAATACTTTAATTTCATTTTAAATGATGGTAATTACTAATTATATTCCATTTCGACATGTATTAAATACACCACAGCAAAGAATTATTGTCACAAAACATTTACATATTTATATTTACTCCAACCTGTCAGAGACCAAATTTACACTAAATTCACAATTTGAATCCTGAAATATAATGTACATTGGATTATTTCTCAATGGGTTTCTGGATGAAGCTTTCAATTAATCACATAGATGACTGGGTGAACATGCGCGTGTGTGTGATTTCCACAAAACACCCTGAATATGACTTTTAACAGTAAAATGATGATTTATTGCCTGAAAACAGCTTTATAAATCAGCAATGTGTCACCTTTAAAATATAAAATTGATGATTTATGTGCTATAGGAGCTCCGCCCCCTGATTTACAGCCTCATTAATCCTTACAAGAGCAGAATTGTTCATTTTAACCCCAGTGCAGCAGTATCCCCCCCCCCCCCCCCCCCCCCCCCATTCTGAATGCATCTCCACCTGCAGCATGCCGCATGCACACAAATGCACCTCCATGTTTGTTCACGCTCATGCACGCTGGCTGCACGCTCGCTCCCCGCAGAGCTGGAGACTCTGGAACAACTGCACTTCAGGATATCGCTGACAGAACGCAGCAGCATTCAGGCGATTTACAGCCTCCACTCTGACCAGTTCACGTTTCCTGAAAGGCACACAGAGGCTCAGAGCAGGAGGAACACGCCGCAAACTTAAACCATCCATTTAACCTGCATTCCACTGCAGTGGACACAGAAGTGATTTAATGTGGTGCACTGAAAGTTTTTCTCTAAAGAAAGGGACAGCTGTGCATTGTGAGCACTCAATGACAGTATAGCTGTAAACAAAATCTCCTAAAACTAGAAGGAAAAAAAAAAAAACGAACTAACGAAATAGATTTGTCACTCTGATAATATTTAAAAAATTAATAGTCATTGGAATAATCATTTTTTTTTCTTTATAATCAGTCAATAAACTTCTGATTCATGAGAATTCATGTTGTGAATTTATTATGTTTTCATCCACCCATAAACACTTATTGTGGAACTGTGTGTGTGTGTGTGTGTGTGTGTGTGTGTGTGTGTGTGTGTGGGTGTGTGTCGCACAGCCATTGACCTGTGTGCGGAGGGAAAGCATGACTGTGATCAGATCTGTGTCAGTGCGCCGGGCGTGTTCAGCTGCGACTGCAACGAAGGATACACACTCAGTGAAGACAAGAAGACCTGCACACGTTAGTCAGGCCCTCACACACATCTAACACACACACACTGTTGCACACATCCACCCAAACGTGAAAATGATCATGTTACTTCAGGCTCAGTCTGGAATGACTCTTTCTTTCTACAAGTCAGAATCATAAAGCTCTTCCAGACCGTGGCATCATAGAAATGGTTTCTGGTCACATGACTCTAAAGACAGAGGCGCTTCTGTGTTGTTTCAGGTTTTAATGAGTTCAACTCAGCCTGAATTTATTCCTACAAGTCAGCGTAATAGTGCAAATATCAACTCACCTCAGTCGCTTATTTATCAGCTAGAATCATCTCCCAGACTGCTTCTGAGCTTTAAAACCTTTTTAATAGGATGTAAGTTGAGCTAACAAAAGTGAAATTTGCTCCCTAAACCTCTGTGTGAAGCATGTGGATTGGAAAAATATTACGTTTTTCTTCAGGGCACATTTTCTCACAGGCTTATTGGAACACACTCACTCACTCACAGAAAGTAATAATTCTATTTAAATATTGCACTGTTGATCATAACTCTGCGTCTGTGTGTGTGTGTGTGTGTGTGTGTGTGTCGCACAGCCATTGACCTGTGTGCGGAGGGAAAGCATGACTGTGATCAGATCTGTATCAGTGCGCCGGGCGTGTTCAGCTGCGACTGCAACGAAGGATACACACTCAGTGAAGACAAGAAGACCTGCACACGTTAGTCAGGCCCTCACACACACCAAACACACACAGTCGGATTTACACACATGATGACACACACACATCTAGAAGGTGATAAAGTTTCTCTTTCGTATCACCAGCTGCGTTCACACTGGAACAAGAGCGATATGTTCTGAATATCTGTGAAGAAGTGATGCAGCAAATTTGTGTTTGTCCCTTTGAATTAATGTAATATAAAACATTTATCTGCAGATAAACTCCTGCAGGTTGTGCTGCCGATCATTACTCACAGCTCATTTGAGTTTGAAATAAATCTGAGGAAATGCTGAGACCTCTCAAATACATCTCTCGACTTAGACTTGTTCACCAGTATTGAATCTTCCTGGTGGCATTTCTCAGCTGGTTGATCTGCAGCTTGTCTGGATTCTTCCTCAGAGAAGGAGGAAGTGGGGAGTCTTCCTCTTCTTTGCCCGGTTCACAGGGAGTCAACTCTCTTTTCACACGTCAACCATGTTTGTGGTTTTCTCCCATCCTCTTCCTGGGTGTCTCTGGCTTCACCAGAGGAACCTGATCCAATCAGTGGCCTCATATAAAGATGCTCTGTTGACGTTAAAAGGGAGAGGCACATCTTTGTTGCTTCAGATCTTAACAGGTTAAAATCTCCCAGATCCTGATTACACAGTGTTTCAAGTTAAAGTTTTTTTGTGTTTTCGTTTCAGAGAAGTTTCCCGTTCACACAGTAATGTTCTGAAAATGATGCCCATTTGCATGAAAATGGTAGAAACACTGGAAACAACGCAGCTGGCATGCCGGGCCATGAGCGCCAGCTGTTCATTATGGATAATAATCAAATAATTTAAAGAAAAATTCCTCACTTCCGCTTTTACTGAAATTCATATGAGCAAAAAAAAAAAAAAAAAAATAAAAATAATAATAATAATAATTCCATCTAACATATTGTTGGACTGTGATGACTCATCAGTGAGAAATAACTGTGTGTGTGTGTGTGTGTGTGTGTCGCACAGCCATTGACCTGTGTGCGGAGGGAAAGCATGACTGTGATCAGATCTGTATCAGTGCGCCGGGCGTGTTCAGCTGCGACTGCAACGAAGGATACACACTCAGTGAAGACAAGAAGACCTGCACACGTTAGTCAGGCCCTCACACACACCAGACACACACACACACACACACATGCACACATCCACCCAAACGTGAAAATGATCATGTTACTTCAGGCTCAGTCTGGAATGACTCTTTCTTTATACATGTCAGAATCTTTCTCATACTTTTTCCACAAAGATGCAGTTTTTTCTTTTAATAGATGCAACATAATTTCATATGTTTTTGTTGTAGATTTGTGTACATTGTGATGCTGTTCAAAGCTCATCCAGACCGTGGCATCATAGAAATGGGTTCTGGTCACACGACTCTAAAGACAGAGGCGCTTCTGTGTTGTTTCAGGTTTTAATGAGTTCAACTCAGCCTGAATTTATTCCTACAAGTCAGGGTTAAAGTGTAAATACCAGCTCACCGCAGTCACATATTTATGAGATAGAATCATCATCCAGACTGTTTCTGATCATAAAAATATGATTATATAGTGTGTAAGTTGGCTAATAGTGAAGTTTGTTCCTTAAACCTGTATGTGAAGTATGTGGCAAAATATTAGGTTTTTCTTCAGGGCACATTTTCTCACGTGCTGATACATGTACTCACAGAAAATAATAATTCTTATTAAATATTGCACTGTGAATCATAATTCTGTGTGTGTGTGTGTGTGTGTCGCACAGCCATTGACCTGTGTGCGGAGGGAAAGCATGACTGTGATCAGATCTGTATCAGTGCGCCGGGCGTGTTCAGCTGCGACTGCAACGAAGGATACACACTCAGTGAAGACAAGAAGACCTGCACACGTTAGTCAGGCTCTCACACACACACCAAACACTCACACACACACACACATACACACACACACACGCACGCATGCACACACCTCCGACTTCATACTTAAACCAGATTCAGACCAATCAGAACTTACTTCCTGGATGTCAGTGTTCAGAGACTTTTATTTTCCTTATAATGATTTTTGGCAGTTTGGGATTTTATCTTAATATAACTGCAACCATTTATTCGTATTTTTATTTCTGCAGATCAGGATGAATTTCATAGATAAAAGATCCTTCAAACCTTCTCACTGTGTGAATAAGTTCTTGTCACATCTGACTGAAATGGGAGGCGTGTACGTGCTTCTTCTGGTTTTAATAGGATTAGAATAACATCGGGTTCTTCCTTTAGTTCAAGGTTTAAAATGCAAACTTAGCTGAAAAAGAAAATGATCAAACAGATCTAGAAATGCTTTCAAATCTGCTTGACCTTGGAGCATCAGTTAAACACCAGCTTGTGGCTTCACTGCACTGCATGTTGAGCTGCTCAGAGAAACTAATGACACAACGTGTGACGTGCATCTCCACTGTGAAATAACTCTGTGTGGTGTGTGTGTGTGTGTGTGTGTGTGTGTGTGTGTGTGTGTGTGTGTGTGTGTGTGTGTGTCGCACAGCCATTGACCTGTGTGCGGAGGGAAAGCATGACTGTGATCAGATCTGTATCAGTGCGCCGGGCGTGTTCAGCTGCGACTGCAACGAAGGATACACACTCAGTGAAGACAAGAAGACCTGCACACGTTAGTCAGGCCCTCACACACACCAAACACACACACCAAACACACATGCGCAGACCGTCACACACAGTCATGTCAATCATGCTCCTTATTCAAACATAGTAGAATTTGAACCAGTCCAATATTTTGTGACAAATTTGTGCTTTTCCCATTCTGAATGCCAACTGCGGTGATCGAGTTCGACACCCGATCTGGAGCCGTGCAGCTCAGATTCTCTTGTTCACCGGTCCAAATCTGTAGATCTTCATGAATTTCAATGGTTGAAACTCATTCTGGTCGTGGAATATTCAGCCAGTCACGTGACTCTGAAGGGAGAAGCACATCTTTGTTCTGGTTCAGTGTCTGAAGTCCAGATATTAAAAGCTCTGTTCTGCTGATCAGACTCATTTTACTCAGTTAAAATTATTTCAACATGTGGCCATTTTTATGTCACATCTGGTTCTAAAAGGAGGGTCTGCATCTTGTTTTGGATCTTTAAAGTGAAATACGACATTTCTGCTTCCAGCGATGGGTAAACTTCAGCATGGCACATTGAAAACCTCATTAAAAGTAATGGATGACACGACAGGAATGATTTACTTCATCAGCCTGAGATGGATTCGGCCATTTCCCATGATTCTCTGCCTTTGCTTGCACTTGTTGGCATGTAGAACCATATCAGCTCTCTAAAACAAAAACACTGCTCCACTGTGACGAGCACTAACTTTGTGTGTGTGTGTGTGTGTGTGTGTGTGTGTGTGTGTGTGTGTGTGTGTGTGTGTGTGTGTGTGTGTGTGTGTGTGTGTGTGTGTGTGTGTGTTTGTGCTTCAGCCATCGACCTGTGTGCAGAAGGAAAGCACGACTGTGAGCAGATCTGCATCAGCGCTCCGGGCGTGTTCAGCTGCGACTGCAACAAAGGATTCAAACTCAACCAAGACAAGAAGACCTGCACAAGTCAGTCCAGTTCACAGTGAAACCTCTGCTTCCAGCTCCCACTAGTGTTTCAAAGTGTGGGCTTTACAGAGAAAGTCGGGGGGGGGGGGGGGGGGGGGGGGGGTCTCCTTCTGCTCATCCTGCATATGCGTGCTCTTTAACAACATGGCGTCAGACTGTCTTCCTTCTCCTCTCCTGTGGTGTGTTTCTGACTGGTTGTGTGTTGCAGACATGGACATGTGTAACACCGTGGAGCATGGCTGTGAGCACCAGTGTGTGAACACCCCGGGATCTTACTACTGTGTGTGTCCGGAGGGGCAGCTGCTGCAGGAGGACGGGAAGAGCTGCGGCAGTAAGTCCAACCATCCAGTCACCCCAAGAAAATCTCTTCCCTGAAGCTCGGCAAAGCAGCGTCAGAGGAGGCAACAAGACGAAAATACTTTAAGTAAAAATATAAAGGTTCTGAATTCCAGTAATACACACTGAATACATGAATAGTTGTACTTTACTTTGTCAAGTCAAGCTCGGATCGCCTTCAGGCAATTTCCAAATGATGCAAGCAACCCCAGACCATGATGCTGCCTCCACCGTGCTTTACCATCCTGGTACATGAGGCAGTGCAGTGACATGCTTACTCAGCGGATTGCTGACTTGAAAATGGATTTATTTGATTAAAATCAGGTCAACAGTCACAAATTTTCCTCCTGTGGCTCTAAATCAAGCTGGAAGGTAATTCGGTGTGTGTGTCGTCACTGCATAATGACATTTTGTAAAGTTGAAGCTGAGTAAAAGCAAAAAACGAAATAAGAGCCAACATCCTGATTTGGATCAATATGAAATGCAGACTGAGCGTTCAGTTCAAATCACCATAGTGTAGGAGATAGTAGCAGCTCCAAACCATGATGCTGCCTCCACCGTGCTTTACCATGAATATTACATAATACATTATTTTTCATTGCATATATTCACATTATCTTATATACACTGTATAATATATCCTATATGATCTGATATCCTGAATTATAATGAATGATTGATCATATATTGGTCATATAGAAGTAGAATATGTCCATTGTAATAACTTATCATTCGTATTGACCTGTCTAAAGTCCCCAGTCTGCTGTTAGTCCACCTGGGATAAAGCAGCTCCTAAAACAAATTTTTGTTTATTTCTGTCACTTCTAATCTCTCTAATTCAGCCTGTAAGTCGGCCAACATCGACCTGGTGCTCCTGATCGACGGCTCCAAGAGCGTCCGCCCGCAAAACTTCGAGCTGGTGAAGAAGTTTGTGAACCAGGCGAGGCCTTGTTTTTGATCAGTGTTTGAAGTATTTAATTTATTCATGGACGCTGGAAATAGTAATAAACCTGAGTGTGACGGTGACTGCTGCCGTGCTCAGGTGGTGGACTCGCTGGATGTGTCTGCTCACGGCACCAGAGTGGGCCTGGTCCAGTACTCCAGCCGGGTGAGGACCGAGTTCTCCCTCAACACGTTCCACACCGCCGAGGAGATCAAAGCCGCAGTCATGAAGGTAAACACTCATTCACACACGTTTTAAATTAAAAATGAACTGTAATCTGTATTCTGAGTCAGTGTTCCACCGTTCCGTCCAGGTGGACTACATGGAGAAAGGTACGATGACCGGTCTGGCCCTGAAGCACATGCTGGAAAACAGCTTCTCGGAGGCTGAAGGCGCTCGTCCCGCCAGCCGGAACATCCCCCGAGTGGGGCTGGTCTTCACGGACGGACGCTCGCAGGACGACATCACTGAATACGCCAAGAAGGCCAAAGAAGCCGGTGAGTCCGGGACGCCGTCCGTCTCCCGTCGCCGGAGCACCGCGGAAACGCCTCCGACTTCCCGTTCCTGTCCCCGCAGGCATCACCATGTACGCCGTGGGCGTGGGCAAAGCCGTGGAAGACGAGCTGCGGGAGATCGCCTCCGACCCCGTGGAGAAACATTTCTACTACACCACCGACTTCAGCGCCATCAGCACCATCGCCGAGAACCTGAAGCTCAACGTCTGTCCAGGTGCGACGCAGCACAGATCCCACAGACCCCGTCACGGCGAGCCGGGGGGCAGAGTTTTGAATTACTTTTCTACAGTTTATGTTACAGCCTTATTTTCAAAAAGAATTCTTTGTTTGATTTCCTAAAAAATCCAGACGCTTGATGCTCCATCGTGACAGTGAGAGAAAAGTCTTATTGAAATGTTCAGAAATGCATTAAAAACAACAAAACTAAGAAATCACATGTACAAAAGCATTTCAATCTATTCCATGAAGGTTTAAATTAACCTGAACTTCTCGTTTCCACTTTGAGATGTTCCTACAGTTGTGAGGAATCCAGATTTTACATAATCTGAACATATTATAGTAACAGTGCGTGTTAGAGAATAATTTATTTTATCCAATTTTAAATAAATCTATAGCATAGCAATTTATGGAAAAAAAAACCCATGAAGTGCTGTGAATTCTCCCTGGATGTACACAGAAATGGCTCATTTTTTTTTCTCACGTTTTTTAGTGTCTTTTCATCAAACCTTCAATGTTTTTCAAGTTTATTGTTAAAAAACAAACAAACAAACAAAAAAACCAACTTAAATTCAGCATCACCAGTCCATCATATGAAGAGTTTAGTTTTACTGTGTGACTGACTTCATGTCCTGGTCTCTGGCTCCACCTGGTGGCTGTGATGCAACATGACAGCTGAAGAGGAAGAGCCTGATGGATTTTTTTTTCTCAGCAGATTTTAAAAAACACTGTCAACTTGCAATTGAAGGATTTGTACAAGAGAGAGAATTAACATTTTCCTACAAATATACATAGATAGAAACATTTCCTGGAGCGAAGTGTGTGAACGTAATTCAAACAGGTTGTTGGTAAAAACAGCTTATTCAGTCTTCTGGTGCAGCAACAGTAAGTGAAAAGGTGAAAAAAAAGTGATTATTCAGAAACAGACATACATAAAAAGATAGGGCTGTGGTGTCCACATTACAGACCAGGCTGGTTTATAAATGAACCAGTCATTTGTAAATAAAATAATCATTTCAATCATTGTAATTCTCAATTTAACCACTAGATGGAGCTCTAACAGGGCACAGCATGTTTCTGCAACTCTGAAGACACAAGAACCTTTTTGTGACTTTCCACCAAAATCACTTTTAACTGGAGCTGCAAAACTATTTTAAGCTCTAAAATATGAATTAACATATAAAGTTTCATATATAGTCATGATGCACACACACACACTGAATCTCATGCTGGTATTCCGCAGATTCCCGGTATTCAGGATGGTTAAAGCTTAATTTTCTTCATTTTCAGGTGTTTCTGTATTATGTCATTTTTACCTTTTAGCTGTTTTAGAACAAAGTGATGAGTCTTTTTCACTCTGGTATATAGATAGAATGAAATTAAGATCCAATGTTTATTTAGGTATAATTTTGTGAAAGTTTGATGGAGCCTCATTGAGGGAATAAAGAGAGCTGAAGACCTCTGAACTGGAGTCTCATCAAATAACTGAAAAAAGCTGCTCTTAGCAAAAATAGCAGATCTGAAAGAAAGAAAGGTATCACGTAAAATCATGAGAAAAATTCAGTGAGATATCTCACTATGAGGGAGCGGCCCTGCTGTCTATTTTCTATTTGTAGGACTAAATGTGCAGAGTTTTGAGAAAAACAAATCACAGGAAGTGAAAATACGTGTCTTTAATATCAGTGACTTCATTACTTCAACGTTTGTGTGTGTGTGTGTGTGTGTGTGTGTGTGTGTGTGTGTGTTCCCTCCTCAGAGGAGAGTCTGGGGGAGATCGAGGTGAAGGACCCCTGCGCCTGTGAGAGTCTGGTGGAGTTCCAGCAGGCCACCATGAGCAGCCTGGAGCAGATCACACAGAAACATATCCTTTGAGGCCCGAGTTCAACGTCGTCCACACAGAAGTGTCTGAACTGCTGCTCTGCCACAGGCACAGTCAGGCTGTCATAGCGTTAAATCCCTTCACTCTTGAATTTAACAGCACTTCACAGAAGCCTGCACTGACAGAATAAACCACATGAAGGTTTCTGCCTTTTGGGGAGATGACGACTCTGAACGTGATAAAGACAGAGTTGAAGGCGAAAGTCATTTTAGAGTTGTTGAACGCAAAAATGAAAACAAAAGTCACTGAGAAGCAGCAGCAGGAGGACAGAGACACTGAGACACACACACACACACACCAACACAGTAACACAGACTGACGGACAGCCAGAGCAGAGGAGACGAGCCCGTCGTATACCGGAGGCACCAGGTGAGGACGGCCACACACTCAGCTGCAGCTGAGAGACATCAGGACGTCAGCAGCAGTCAGACACCGGCAGGGCAACCGAAGGAGTCTGAAACTGGAGGCGGTCACAAAAAACACCGAAGGAACATGAACTAAGTAGTTTCTCAGTAACTGTTTACTGGTAACTGAACTCAGTTTCATTTCAGATATTCCTCTTTACTGAAACTGCATGAAACACAAGTATTAATACAATAAGAAAACAAACAGAACAAAAAAAATGAAATACTAAAATCTATTCGAAGATTACAAAAAACAGAGAATATTGTGAATTTAAACATGATATTTCCCAGTATGAAATATCTGCTTTTATAAGACTCGGTTTGATTCTTTAACTCTTGGTCCACTGGCCGGTATGACGGTCCGTCTGGAGCAGCTGGAGAACCAGCTGCTGTCCAGGAAGTGATGAGGTGAAGAGACCCGGACGAGGAAGAGGAGCAGAGCGAGGAAGAGGAGCAGGACGAGGAAGAGGAGGGCACATCCAGGCAGAAATCACCCCAATCCATGGAGGAAACCAAAGACGTTTCTCAGCTCCCCGACAGGAATAATCACAGACAGTTTCTCAACCTTTACGCTTTAAAGACATGAAGACAGCTTCACTTCCAGTTTTCCATCCAGAGCAGCTGTGAAGACTCCAGAAACAGCTTGGCTCACGCTGGACTCACACTGCTCCTCAACAGACAGGGAAAGTAACCAAACCGGAGAGTATTTCACCTGGAATCACATCCAACTCACAGAAACTGAACCGATCACGGTTCACTATCTGTTTGAAGCCAGTTTAAGTTCAATTTGTGGCGAGTTTAAGGCCAGATCCAGTTTGAGACCAGCGGCGAACATGAGAGGATATTTGATTGAATGATTCTTCAAAACCACTGCAGACTTTCACAGTTAGTCAAGGCCCAGTGAAATCAGAGCTGCAGACACACACACACACACACACACACACACACACACACACACACACACACACACACACACACACACACACACACACTTGCCTGTTTCTCTCCATGCCCTATTTATACTTGATCTGTTTTGTACGGTTTGTTAAATATGTTGTATTTATAGCAGATTGTTTCTTTTTTACTGACACTAGAGGAACATATAAAGTTGTTTATGCGACAGGAGTCAGAGTAATGAAGTTTTTTTTTTTCTTTTTTTTATCACCACTCCCTGTTTGGAATCCTCTCTCGTTGGCGGTTTGATGCTGGAGTTTAATCTGAGGCCTGAAGAAACTGGGCTACGATCCAAATAAAGGGAAATTTAAAAAGAGCTTAAAGCTTCAGTTTTCAGTCTGTGATCAGATTGTGACCTGTAGGGGGCAGAGTCTGCTCCCATAGACAGAGGAAGATCATGAAACTGGAGCATCTTCCCTCATTATTCAGCTTTCAGGATTCAACTCCGATCAGACTGGAGAAGTGTTACTGTGAGCAGCTGAGCCGGGACTGTGTGGGAAGAACAATCCGGAAAGTTTAGGAAACACCGAGGAGAGCACAGCGCGGGTGAACTCCCTATATAACTGAACGCTGCGGTGTGTTTGTATATTTTATATAGCTTTACATGATCTTTTTGTATTTTTCTAATGAATCTCTGTATTACTGCACAGACGGCAATAAAGAAGTGAACTTTTCATTTTTCTCTGTTTTATTTTCACAGCAAAACATGCTATTGATTGATTGATTGATTGATTGATTGATTGATTGACATCCTACTAAAAACTGTAATGAGACACATTATCACTACTTGTTGTGAATATTCAAAGTTTTGAACTTGTAGGTGTTTTCAGTGAGGCTCGTGTGCCTCATTGATCTGCTCTTATCCACTCCTAAGTATTTTCTTTAAAAAAAAAAAAAAAAAACAATTTCAGGATTATTGAGTTTAAGAAATAATCATATGGCAGATTACCCCGTTTATTACTGAGTAATTTGAGTGAAAGTTATCAAAACCATTCAAATAGTTTATAGTCACTAAAAGTAACACCTGCAGTAGTTGAGGATATTTGGACTGTTGACAAAGGAACGTTGATATATTCCTCCCTGGTTCTCGCAGCTTCATCCCTGCACAGAGTCGTCATCTTGAGAACCTTTTATCTTTTCTTCGGACGGTTGATGGATCGAACTTCAAGCTCGCTTGTTCATTCTCAGCTTGAGAAGAGCCAAAGCTCTTTACATGGCCAGTCTCATTCACCCGTTCACGCACAGAGGCGGCCGTCGTTCAGGACCGGCAGCAGTTTGGTGTCTTGCTCAAGGACACTTGGATGTGGCCAGATCCTGGGATCAGAACAACTGAGCTACCAGGGAAATGTATCAGTGAAATCGATGTTGAAGAAACGATCCCTGGCCTGAGGAGCAGGTAAAGCAGGAAGCAGCTCGGGTTCATTTCCCACCAAGGTCCATTTATTTGACCGTCTTCAAACCTGCAGTCGCCTCCAGTCGCCTGAAGTGAGCGTAGCTGTTGTGAGCAGTGGAGCTGGGACTGTGTGGGAGGAACATTGCAGAAAGTTTAGGGAACACATAGAAACCAACACCTGGTTCTTCTCAGGAACACGTCTGCAGGTTTCATGAAGCCCTGAACTTCATATTAGATGGTTGAGAGGTGAGTGGAGCTGAAAGAACCCTGAAAAGCAACAAGACACTAAATCCACTGTGACGTCTGGAGAAGGCCTGATCCTGGAGTTAAGACTCTGCTGGGCCAAGGTCGTGTGTGTGTGTGTGTGTGTGTGTGTGTGTGTGTGTGTGTGTGTGTTCTTGTATTTCTATACTTGTCGGGGCCAAATGTCCCCACAAGGATAGCAAAACGTGGAACGACGTGCCTTGTGGGGACCTTTTTCCGGTCCTAAGTAGGAGAAACAGTGTTTTCTTGACCATGTTGTTGTTACTGAAAAAAGTAAAAGTGCAAAAACATTTCTTTAGGGTTAGGCTTTGTTGTGGTGTGGGTTAGGGTTAGGGTAAGGGTCAGGGTTAGGGGCTAGACATGAATGGGAGTCAATGGACGGTCCCCACAAGGATAGAAATACAAGACTGTGTGTGTGTGTGTGTGTGTGTGTGTGTGTGTGTGTGTCTAAAACTCACTTTGTGGACGAAGTCATTGAATCTTAACCAACTCTTAATTCAATCTGAAAAAATTAACTCAAATTTTCAGAGGTAAAACTTTGAAATCGGTCAAACTTGAGTCATTTCATAACTTGTTGGAAGTAAAAACATAAAAGAATAAAAGAGAAACAATGAGTTTGAATGTGACGGCAAACAATATATTGTAGAAATAAATCATCAAGTAAGACCTTCATTTATGATCTGTTTTATATCGGTATTAAATCATTTCTTCAATTCTACATTGATTTTTTTTTAAATTGAAAAAAAGGTAAAATTAAAATTATTGATGTTTAAAAAATTAATTATTTGACTTAAATTATATTTGAATGGTTTTCAGATAGACAAAAAAAAGAAATGTAAAGTGATTGTGACAATGTGGAAATCAATTCACATAAAAATAAACACATTTTTCTTGTACGCCTTGATTTACTGAATCTTATTTGATATGATTACTAGAAAAGATTGACTTTAGCATCCAATACTTCATTTACTTTGGACATGAATAAAATAAGACATAAGCAAGTTTCTTTGAAAAATTTTCCTCCAAAAAGAGTTTGGCTGAAGACAGAAGATGAGTGAGTGAATAAGTTGAAGTTGGGAATAAAAAACAGTAAAGTTGAACTTTGAGAAGTTAAACTTGTTTCTTCTCTGAAAGGTGTTTGCTTCACGTGAGAGAGCGAGCTGCTCAGAGGGACCGTGATCCCTGACGGACGGGGACCGTGATCCCTGACGGACGGGGACTGTGTTCTGTGGGGAGGCAGAGAGCGTCGTTACAGACGCTGACCTTCAGCAGCAGCTCTCAGAAGGCTCATGTTTGTTCCATGTTTGTTCCAGAAACTTCTGCTTTCTCCACACAAACAACTCAGAGTCACAGCAAAGTTCCACTAAACTTCCTCAACAACTCAAACTTCATTCAACTAATAAACCTCTGGTCATGTTCTCATTGAAAGTTGTTTCTTTTTACTCTATAATTACAAAACTAACATACATTTTTTTTAAGACATCATTAAAACTAGTTAAGGAGGTCATACAGTTCAAATATTCAGACTCACATTAGAATTAAGGTTTTTGTTTCTTTTTAGAGCATCTTCCTCCCACTAACTGACATGTCTTCTGGCTCCTCCAGGTAAAAACAGGGATTGTATTTATCTATTTTCAACATGTCACAGGGAGCCAGCCGTATAAATTGAGGCCCTGGGCCATTTGGGACCTCAGGCCAGACTTTGGACACCTGTTCTGATCACTGACTCACTCTTTGAGGTTTCTGGTAAATAAATGGAAACTAATGTAAAAATGATCATCTTGAGAAATCCTGAACCAAAAACTAAATAATGTGGCATCGAGCAGCGACTCCGGGCAGAAAGGAAGACAGGAGAGCTTCAGCTCAACAATCCGGGACTTTTATTGTGAAAAGCACGCCAAAATTCACTCAGTCATTTGGCTCACAGGCCTGGAGTCACTCCTGCAGTGACCCCACCTGCTAACGCTTCCACACACGAGGAAAACTAAAGTAACACAAAGTGAACCCAGAACCCAGAACAATAGCAGCACATGCAACCAATAATAAAAGGAAATCACACAGACACAGATAAACCCCCCAAAACGACCCCCAAATGGCCCAAGCAGTCATTCCCAGCATTCCCCGTGGCATGCAAAGCGCAACAGCGACCCCTAAGGTCACTACAATAACTTTTTTTTTTTTTAAATTTTCATTTAAACCCTGTGTGATTTCTGAGATTTCTGTGGATATTATGATTAGTTTTTCAATGAAGAATGAAATCAGAGTGATTTATTTACTGAAAAAACAGGTTTGATCGTCTGAAGTGAGCGTAGCTGTTGTGAGCAGTGGAGCTGAGACTGTGTGGGAGGAACATTGCGGAAAGTTTAGGGAACACATAGAAACCAACACCTGGTTCTTCTCAGGAACACGTCTGCAGGTTCCATGAAGCCCTGAACTTCATATTAGATGGTTGAGAGTCGAGTGGAGCTGAAAGAACCCTGAAAAGCAACAAGACACTAAATCCACTGTGACGTCTGGAGAAGGCCTGATCCTGGAGTTAAGACTCTGCTGGGCCAAGGTTGAGTGTGTGTGTGTGTGTGTGTGTGTGTGTGTGTGTGTGTGTGTGTGTGTGTGTGTGTGTGTGTGTGTGTGTCTGAAACTCACTTTGTGGACGAAGTCATTGAATCTTAACCAACTCTTAATTCAATCTGAACACACTACCTCCAATTTCCAAAGGTAAAACTTTGAAATGGTTGAAATGGTTAAAACTCTTCAGGGACTTATGAAATGTTAAGAGTGAATATGACTGCACACAATATATTCAAGATATAAATCATTAATCTTTCATT
The DNA here is from genome assembly GCF_902148845.1 of Salarias fasciatus. Classification (NCBI taxonomy): domain Eukaryota; kingdom Metazoa; phylum Chordata; class Actinopteri; order Blenniiformes; family Blenniidae; genus Salarias; species Salarias fasciatus. Next base: position 28,600,392 of record NC_043749.1, read on the forward strand.
AGCGAGATATAGTGACCTTCATTCATGACCTGTTCTATAAATATTGAATCATTTATTTCATTCTTCATGTCTTTTCTTTGAATTGAAACAAAAGAATTAAATTTAAATTTGTGACAATTAGAAAATATGACTTTGATCATCTGTGAACGTTTTTTTAATGTGATAGACAAAAAAGAAATGTCAAATGATTGTGAAAATGGGGAATCAATTCATATAAAAATAAACACATTTTTCTTGTGTGCCTTGATTTTCTGAATCTTAATTGATATGACTTTTAGAAAAGATTCACTTTAGCATCCTTTTCTTCATTTACTTTGCATACGAATAAAATAAAAGGAAGTTTCTTCAAAAAGTGTTTGGCTGAAGACAGAAGATGAGTGAGTGAATAAGTTGAAGTTGGGAATGAAAACAGTAAAGTTGAACTTTGAGAAGTTAAACTTGTTTCTTCTCTGAAAGGTGTTTGCTTCACGTGAGAGAGCGAGCTGCTCAGAGGGACCGTGATCCCTGACGGACGGGGACCGTGATCCCTGACGGACGGGGACCGTGATCCCTGACGGACGGGGACTGTGTTCTGTGGGGAGGCAGAGAGCGTCGTTACAGACGCTGACCTTCAGCAGCAGCTCTCAGAAGGCTCATGTTTGTTCCATGTTTGTTCCAGAAACTTCTGCTTTCTCCACACAAACAACTCAGAGTCACAGCAAAGTTCCACTGAACTTCCTCAACAACTCAAACTTCATTCAACTAATAAACTTCTGCTCATGTTCTCATTGAAATTTGTTTCTTTTTGCTCAATAATTACAAAACTAACATGAATAAGTTTTAAGACATCATTTAAAAATAGTTAAGGAGGTCATACAGTTACAATATTCAGACTCTGATTAGAATGAAGGTTTTGGTTTGTTTTTAGAGCATCTTCCTCCCACTAACTGACATGTCAGCTGGCTCCTCCAGGTAAAAACAGGGATTGTATTTATCTATTTTCAACATGTTACAGAGAACCGGCCATATAAATTGAGGTCCTGGGCCAGTTGGGACCTCAGGCCAGACTTTGGACACCTGTTCTGATCACTGACTCACTCTTTGAGGTTTCTGGTAAATAAATGGAAACTAATGTAAAAATGATCATCTTGAGAAATCCTGAACCAAAAACTAAATAATGTGGCATTGAGCAGCGACTCCGGGCAGAAAGGAAGACAGGAGAGCTTCAGCTCAACAATCCGGGACTTTTATTGTGAAAAGCACGCCGAAATTCACTCAGTCATTTGGCTCACAGGCCTGGAGTCACTCCTGCAGTGATCCCACCTGCTAACGCTTCCACACACGAGGAAAACTAAAGTAACACAAAGTGAACCCAGAACCCAGAACAATAGCAGCACATGCAACCAATAACAAAAGGAAATCACACAGACACAGATAAACCTTACCAAACAGTCCTTCCCAGCATGCCCTGGGCATGCCCGGTCACCGCAATAACATTTTTTTTTCATTTTACTTTAAAAGCTGTTCGTTCTCTAAAAACTTTCTGTGGATATGAGGATTTGTTTTTCAATGAAGAATGAAATCAGAATGATTTGTTTACTGAAAGAAAAGTGTTCATCGTATGAAGTGAGCGTAGCTGTTGCTGTTTGATTTTCCTCTCTGAACTCATTGAGCAGCCAACAGGTGTCTGATCAGACTGAATACGTTTTACTGTGAGCAGCTGAGCTGGGACTGTGTGGGAAGAACAATCCAGAAAGTTAAAGGTATAATGGACGATGTTTTAGTCAATGAATGGCGTGATGTGAGTGTCAACTATTGGTCCTCCGACATGTCAATCACGCTGAAGAAATTCTTGCGTCACGCCGTCAAGCTCGTAGGAGCAGCAGAGCAGGTGGGATGCTCTGGCGGATGCACGTTTTTCAGAAACCGAGTAACAGACGTTTGGCTTCGACTTTTTTCAAGAAAATCGTCCAGTATACCTTTAAGGAAACTCCGAGAAAGCAACACCTGGTTCCCCTCAGGAACACGTCTGCAGGTTTCATGAAGCCCTGAACTTCATCTTAGATGGTTGAGAGGCGAGTGGAGCTGAAAGAACCCTGAAAGCAACAAGACACTAAATCCACTGTGGCGTCTGGAGAAGGCCTGATCCTGGAGTTAAGACTCTGCTGGGCCAAGGATGAGTGTGTGTGTGTGTGTGTGTGTGTGTGTGTGTGTGTGTGTGTGTGTGTGTTCTTGTATTTCTATCCTTGTCGGGGCCAAATGTCCCCACAAGGATAGCAAAACGTGGAACGACGTGCCTTGTGGGGACCTTTTTTCCGGTCCTAAGTAGGAGAAACAGTGTTTTCTTGACCATGTTGTTGTTACTGAAAAAAGTAAAAGTGCAAAAACATTTCTTTAGGGTTAGGCTTTGTTGTGGTGTGGGTTAGGGTTAGGGTAAGGGTCAGGGTTAGGGGCTAGACATGAATGGGAGTCAATGGACGGTCCCCACAAGGATAGAAATACAAGACTGTGTGTGTGTGTGTGTGTGTGTGTGTGTGTGTGTGTGTGTGTGTGTGTCTAAAACTCACTTTGTGGACGAAGTCATTGAATCTTAACCAACTCTTAATTCAATCTGAAAAAATTAACTCAAATTTTTAGAGGTAAAACTTTGAAATCGGTCAAACTTGAGTCATTTCATAACTTGTTGGAAGTAAAAACATAAAAGAATAAAAGAGAAACTATGAGTTTGAATGTGACGGCAAACAATATATTGTAGAAATAAATCATCAAGTAAGACCTTCATTTATGATCTGTTTTATATCGGTATTAAATCATTTCTTCAATTCTACATTGATTTTTTTTTAAATTGAAAAAAAGGTAAAATTAAAATTATTGATGTTTAAAAAATTAATTATTTGACTTAAATTATATTTGAATGGTTTTCAGATAGACAAAAAAAAGAAATGTAAAGTGATTGTGACAATGTGGAAATCAATTCACATAAAAATAAACACATTTTTCTTGTACGCCTTGATTTACTGAATCTTATTTGATATGATTACTAGAAAAGATTGACTTTAGCATCCAATACTTCATTTACTTTGGACATGAATAAAATAAGACATAAGCAAGTTTCTCTGAAAAATTTTCCTCCAAAAAGTGTTTGGCTGAAGACAGAAGATGAGTGAGTGAATAAGTTGAAGTTGGGAATAAAAAACAGTAAAGTTGAACTTTGAGAAGTTAAACTTGTTTCTTCTCTGAAAGGTGTTTGCTTCACGTGAGAGAGCGAGCTGCTCAGAGGGACCGTGATCCCTGACGGACGGGGACCGTGATCCCTGACGGACGGGGACTGTGTTCTGTGGGGAGGCAGAGAGCGTCGGTACAGACGCTGACCTTCAGCAGCAGCTCTCAGAAGGCTCATGTTTGTTCCATGTTTGTTCCAGAAACTTCTGCTTTCTCCACACAAACAACTCAGAGTCACAGCAAAGTTCCACTAAACTTCCTCAACAACTCAAACTTCATTCAACTAATAAACTTCTGGTCATGTTGTCATTGAAAGTTATTTCTTTTTACTCTATAATTACAAAACTAACATACATTTTTTTTAAGACATCATTAAAACTAGTTAAGGAGGTCATACAGTTCAAATATTCAGACTCTCATTAGAATGAAGGTTTTTGTTTGTTTTTAGAGCATCTTCCTCCCACATGTCAGCTGGCTCCTCCAGTTAAAAACAGGGATTGTATTTATCTATTTTCAACATGTTACAGAGAGCCGGCCATATAAATTGAGGTCCTGGGCCAGTTGGGACCTCAGGCCAGACTTTGGACACCTGTTCTGATCACTGACTCACTCTTTGAGGTTTCTGGTAAATAAATGGAAACTAATGTAAAAATGATCATCTTGAGAAATCATGAACCAAAAACTAAATAATGTGGCATCGAGCAGCGACTCCGGGCAGAAAGGAAGACAGGAGAGCTTCAGCTCAACAATCCGGGACTTTTATTGTGAAAAGCACGCCGAAATTCACTCAGTCATTTGGCTCACAGGCCTGGAGTCACTCCTGCAGTGATCCCACCCGCTAACGCTTCCACACACGAGGAAAACTAAAGTAACACAAAGTGAACCCAGAACCCAGAACAATAGCAGCACATGCAACCAATAATAAAAGGAAATCACACAGACACAGATAAACCCCCCAAAACGACCCCCAAATGGCCCAAGCAGTCATTCCCAGCATTCCCCGTGGCATGCAAAGCGCAACAGCGACCCCTAAGGTCACTACAATAACTTTTTTTTTTTTAAATTTTCATTTAAACCCTGTGTGATTTCTGAGATTTCTGTGGATATTATGATTAGTTTTTCAATGAAGAATGAAATCAGAGTGATTTATTTACTGAAAAAAAAGGTTTGATCGTCTGAAGTGAGCGTAGCTGTTGTGAGCAGTGGAGCTGAGACTGTGTGGGAGGAACATTGCGGAAAGTTTAGGGAACACATAGAAAGCAACACCTGGTTCTTCTCAGGAACACGTCTGCAGGTTTCATGAAGCCCTGAACTTCATCTTAGATGGTTGAGAGTCGAGTGGAGCTGAAAGAACCCTGAAAGCAACAAGACACTAAATCCACTGTGACGTCTGGAGAAGGCCTGATCCTGGAGTTAAGACTCTGCTGGGCCAAGGGTGAGTGTGTGTGTGTGTGTGTGTGTGTGTGTGTGTGTGTGTGTGTGTGTGTGTGTGTGTGTGTGTGTGTGTGTGGTGTGTGTGTGTGTGTGTGTGTGTGTAAAACTCACACTTTGTGGAAAAACTCATTGAAACTTAACCAACTCTGAATTCAATCTGAACAATTTACCTCCAATTTTCCCAGGTAAACCTGTGAAATCGGTCAAATTTGAGTCATTTCAAAACTTGCTGTAAGTAAAAACATAAAAGAATAAAAGAGAAAACTCTTCAGCAAATTATGAAACTATGAGTATGAATATGACTGCAGACAATATATTCAAGATATAAATCAACAATGTTTCATTAGTGAAATACTGACCTTCATTTACAATCTGTTTTAAATCAGTATTAAATCATTTTTTTAATTCTTCATTTATTTGATTTGAATTGAAGCTAATTAGTAAAACTTAAATTAGTGATGATTAAAAAGTAATGATCTAACTTTGATTGTATCTGAACTTCTTTTCATGAGATAGACAAAAAAGAAATCCTAAATAACTGAAAAATTTAGAAATCAATTCATATTAAAAAACACATTTGACTTGTACGCCTTGATTTACTGAATCTTATTTGTTAAGATTACTGGAAGAGATTCATTTTAGAGTCTATTTCTTTGTTTCTTTTGTATACAAATAAAATAAAACAAAAGAAAGTTTCTTTTAAAAAAGTGTCCTCCTAAAAGTGTTTGGCTGAAGACAGAAGATGAGTGAGTGAATAAGTTGAAGTTGGGAATAAAAAACAGTAAAGCTGAACTTTGAGAAGTTAAACTTGTTTCTTCACGTGAGAGAGCGAGCTGCTCAGAGGGACCGTGATCCCTGACGGACGGGGACCGTGATCCCTGACGGACGGGGACCGTGATCCCTGACGGACGGGGACTGTGTCCTGTGGGGAGGCAGAGAGCGTCGGTACAGACGCTGACCTTCAGCAGCAGCTCTCAGAAGGCTCATGTTTGTTCCATGTTTGTTCCAGAAACTTCTGCTTTCTCCACACAAACAACTCAGAGTCACAGCAAAGTTCCACTGAACTTCCTCAACAACTCAAACTTTATTCAACAAATAAACCTCTGGTCATGTTCTCATTGAAAGTTGTTTCTTTTTACTCTATAATTACAAAACTAACATACATTTTTTTTTTCATCATTAAAACTAGTTAAGGAGGTCATACAGTTCAAATATTCAGACTCACATTAGAATGAAGGTTTTTGTTTGTTTTTAGAGCATCTTCCTCCCACTAACTGACATGTCAGCTGGCTCCTCCAGGTAAAAACAGGGATTGTATTTATCTATTTTCAACATGTTACAGAGAGCCGGCCATATAAATTGAGGTCCTGGGCCAGTTGGGACCTCAGGCCAGACTTTGGACACCTGTTCTGATCACTGACTCACTCTTTGAGGTTTCTGGTAAATAAATGGAAACTAATGTAAAAATGATCATCTTGAGAAATCCTGAACCAAAAACTAAATAATGTGGCATCGAGCAGCGACTCCGGGCAGAAAGGAAGACAGGAGAGCTTCAGCTCAACAATCCGGGATTTTTATTGTGAAAAGCACGCCGAAATTCACTCAGTCATTGCAGCTCACAGGCCTGGAGTCACTCTTGCAGTGACCCCACCTGCTAACGCTTCCACACACGAGGAAAACTAAAGTAACACAAAGTGAACCCAGAACCCAGAACAATAGCAGCACATGCAACCAATAATAAAAGGAAATCACACAGACACAGATAAACCCCCCAAAACGACCCCCAAATGGCCCAAACAGTCATTCCCAGCATTCCCCGTGGCATGCAAAGCGCAACAGCGACCCCTAAGGTCACTACAATAACTTTTTTTTTTTTTAAATTTTCATTTAAACCCTGTGTGATTTCTGAGATTTCTGTGGATATTATGATTAGTTTTTCAATGAAGAATGAAATCAGAGTGATTTATTTACTGAAAAAAAAGGTTTGATCGTCTGAAGTGAGCGTAGCTGTTGTGAGCAGTGGAGCTGAGACTGTGTGGGAGGAACATTGCGGAAAGTTTAGGGAACACATAGAAACCAACACCTGGTTCTTCTCAGGAACACGTCTGCAGGTTTCATGAAGCCCTGAACTTCATCTTAGATGGTTGAGAGGCGAGTGGAGCTGAAAGAACCCTGAAAGCAACAAGACACTAAATCCACTGTGACGTCTGGAGAAGGCCTGATCCTGGAGTTAAGACTCTGCTGGGCCAAGGTTGTGTGTGTGTGTGTGTGTGTGTGTGTGTGTGTGTGTGTGTGTGTGTGTGTGTGTGTGTGTGTGTGTGTGTGTGTCTGAAACTCACTTTGTGGACGAAGTCATTGAATCTTAACCAACTCTTAATTCAATCTGAACACACTACCTCCAATTTCCAAAGGTAAAACTTTGAAATGGTTGAAATGGTTAAAACTCTTCAGGGACTTATGAAATGTTAAGAGTGAATATGACTGCACACAATATATTCAAGATATAAATCATTGATCTTTCATTAGCGAGATATAGTGACCTTCATTCATGACCTGTTCTATAGATATTGAATCATTTATTTCATTCTTCATTTCTTTTCTTTGAGTTGAAACAAAACAGTAAAAGTTAAATTCGTGACAATTAGAAAATATGACTTTGATCATCTGTGAACCTTTTTTAATGTGATAGACAAAAAAAGAAATGTCAAATGATTGTGAAAATGGGGAAATCAATTTATATAAAAATAAACACATTTTTCTTGTGTGCCTTGATTTTCTGAATCTTATTTGATTTGACTTTTAGAAAAGATTCACTTTAGCATCCTTTTCTTCATTTACTTTGCATACGAATAAAATAAAAGGAAGTTTCTTCAAAAAGTGTTTGGCTGAAGACAGAAGATGAGTGAGTGAATAAGTTGAAGTTGGGAATGAAAACAGTAAAGTTGAACTTTGAGAAGTTAAACTTGTTTCTTCTCTGAAAGGTGTTTGCTTCACGTGAGAGAGCGAGCTGCTCAGAGGGACCGTGATCCCTGACGGACGGGGACCGTGATCCCTGACGGACGGGGACTGTGTTCTGTGGGGAGGCAGAGAGCGTCGTTACAGACGCTGACCTTCAGCAGCAGCTCTCAGAAGGCTCATGTTTGTTCCATGTTTGTTCCAGAAACTTCTGCTTTCTCCACACAAACAACTCAGAGTCACAGCAAAGTTCCACTGAACTTCCTCAACAACTCAAACTTTATTCAACTAATAAACCTCAGTCATTTTTCTTTTTGAAAGTTAGTTCTTTTTACTCGATGTTTGCAAAGAAACACATTAATATGCCATTAAAAACTTATTTATGGAGGTTATAGAGTTTAAATATTCAGACTTGCATTAGAATGAAGGTTTTTGTTTCTTTATAGAGCATCCTCCTCCCACTAATTGACTTATCTGCTGGCTCCTCCAGTTAAAAAAGTTTTTTTTTTTTTTTTTTATTATTTCTCTATTTTATTTGTTCCAACATGTCACACAGAGTCGGTCATATAAAATGAGGTCCTGGGCCATATGGGACCTCGGACCAGACTTTGGACACATCTGCTCTGATCACCGACTCACTCTTTGAGGTTTCTGGTCAATAAATGTAAACTAATGTAACAATGACCACCTTGAGAAATCATGAACCAAAAACCAAGTAAGATTCTTATTAGTTTTAGTTTAAAAGCTGTTTGATTTTTGTAGTTTCTGTGAATGATGCACAAAACTCCAAACCTGTGAAGTTGGCACGTTGTGTAAATCGTAAGTAAAAACAGAATAATGATTTGCAAATACTTTTCAACTTATATTCAATTGAATACACTGCAAAGACAAGATATTTAATGTTCGAACTTAGAAACTTTATTTTCTTTTGCAAATATCATCAGCTTAGAATTTAATGGAAGCAACACATTGCGAAAAAAAATAGCACAGGAGCATTTTTACCGCTGTGTTACGTCGCCTTTCCTTTTAACAACACTTAGTCAACGTTTGGGAACTGAGGAGACCGATTTTTGAAGCTTTTTGGGTGGAATTCTTTCCCATTCTTGCTTGATGTACAGCTTCAGCTGTTCAACAGTCCGGGGTCTCCGTTGTTGAATTTTACGCTTCATAATGCGCCACACATTTTCAATGGGGGACAGGTCTGGACTCCAGGCGGGCCAGTCTAGTACCCGTACTCTTTTACTACGAAGCCAGGCTGTTGTAACACGTGCAGAATGTGGCTTGGTGTTGTTGTCTTGCTGAAATAAGCAGTTGAGTCCATGAAAAAGACATTGCTTGGATGGCAACATGTTGCTCCAAAACCTACATGCACCTTTCAGCATTAACGGTGTCTTCACACATGTGGAAGCTACCGATGCCTTGGCCACTAATACACCCCCAGACCATCACAGACGCTCTCCTTTGAACTTTGCGCCTGTAACAGTCCGGCTGGTTGTTTTCCTCTTTGGTCCGGAGGACAAGACGACCACGCTTTCCAAAAACGATTTGAAATGTGGACTCGTCAGACCACAGACACTTTTCCACTTTGCATCAGTGCATCTTCGATGAGCTCGGGCCCAGCCAATCAGGCGGTGTTTCTGGCTGTTGTTGATAAATGGCTTTCACTTTGCATAGTGGAATTTTAACTTGCACTTACAGAGGTAGCGGCGAATTTTAGTTACTGACAGTGGTTTTCTGAAGTGTTCCTGAGTCCATGTGGGGATATCCTTTACACAGTGATGCCGGATTCTGATGCAGTACCGCCTGAGGGATCGAAGGTCACTGGATTTCAATGATGGTTTTCGGCCTTACCGCGTCGGTGCAGTAATTCCTCCAGATTGTCAAAACCTTTTGACGATGTTATGGACCATAGATGATGAAATCCCTAAATTCCTTGCAATAGTTTACTGAGTAATGTTGTTCTTAAAGTATTCGACAATTCGCTCATGCATTTGTTCACAAAGTGGTGACCCTCCCCGCTTCTTTGTTTGTGAATGACTGACCATTTCAGGGAAGCTGCTTTCACACCCAATCATGGCGCCCACCTGTTCCCAATCAGCCTGTTCACCTGTGGGATGTTCCAAATAAGTGTTTGATGAGCATTCCTCAACTTTTTGAATGTTAAGTCCTTTTTTGCCACTTGTGCCAGCTTCTTGAAATATTTTGCAGGCATCAAATTCAAAATGAGCTAATATTTGCAAAAAATAACACAGTTTACCAGTCCAAACGTTAAGTATCTTGTCTTTGCAGTGTATTCAATTGAATATAGGTTGAAACGGATTTGGAAATCATTGTTTTCTGTTTTGATTTACGATTTAGACAATGCGCCAACTTCACTGGTTTTGGGTTTTGTATTTAGTTTTCAATGAAGAATGAAATCAGAGTGATTTTTTTACTGAAAGAAAAGTTTTCATCGTATGAGGTGAACGTAGATGTTGCTGTTTGATTTTCCTCTCTGAACTCATTAAGCGGCCAACAGGTTTCTTATCAGACCGAATAAGTTTTACTGTGAACAGCTGAGCTGGGACTGTGTGGGAAGAACAATCCGGAAAGTTTAGGAAACACCGAGAAAACAACATCTGGTTCTTCTCAGGAACACGTCTGCAGGTTTCATGAAGCCCTGAACTTCATATTAGATGGTTGAGAGGCGAGTGGAGCTGAAAGAACCCTGAAAGCAACAAGACACTAAATCCACTGTGACGTCTGGAGAAGGCCTGATCCTGGAGTTAAGACTCTGCTGGGCCAAGGGTGTGTGTGTGTGTGTGTGTGTGTGTGTGTGTGTGTGTGTGTTCTTGTATTTCTATCCTTGTCGGGGCCAAATGTCCCCACAAGGATAGCAAAACGTGGGACGACGTGCCTTGTGGGGACCTTTTTCCGGTCCTAAGTAGGAGAAACAGTGTTTTCTTGACCATGTTGTTGTTACTGAAAAAAGTAAAAGTGCAAAAACATTTCTTTAGGATTAGGCTTTGTTGTGGTGTGGGTTAGGGTTAGGGTAAGGGTCAGGGTTAGGGGCTAGACATGAATGGGAGTCAATGGACGGTCCCCACAAGGATAGAAATACAAGACTGAGCGTGTGTGTGTGTGTGTGTGTGTGTGTGTGTGTGTGTGTGTGTGTGATTTCATTACCCACTAGTGACCCTCCAGGAGAACATTTTCTCAAGTGTTTTCTCACAATTTGTGGACAAATTCATTGAATTTTCATCAACTCTTAATTTGATCTGAACAACTTCACTGTAATTTTTAGAGGTAAAACTTTGAAATCGGTCAAATATGAGTAATTTAAAATCTTGCTGTAAGTAAAAACAGAAAAGTATGAAAGAGAAAAGTCTTCAGAGAATTATGAACCTTTGGATTTTATAACTGCATATAATATATTCAAGATATAAATCAACAATCGAGATATCGTGAACTTCATTTATAATCTGTTTTATATCGATATTAAATAATTTATATAATTATTCATTTGTTTTCTTGAAATTGAAACTCAATGTTAAAATAAAATTATTGATCATGAAGAAATTAAGTCCATAACTTGTATTATATCTGAGTGTTTTTCATGTGATAGACAAAAATGAAATATTAAATAACTGTGACAATGTGGAAATCACTTCACATAAAAAAACCCACATTTTTCTTGTATGCCTTGATTTACTGAATCTTATTTCATATGATTATTGAAATGATTAGAAAATATTCACTTTAGTATCCTTTTCTTCATTTATTTTGTCTATGAATTAAAATAAAAGAAAGTTTATTTTAAAAAAGTTTCTTCAAAAAGTGTTTGGCTGAAGACAGAAGATGAGTGAGTGAATAAGTTGAAGTTGGGAATAAAAAACAGTAAAGTTGAACTTTGAGAAGTTAAACTTGTTTCTTCTCTGAAAGGTGTTTGCTTCACGTGAGAGAGCGAGCTGCTCAGAGGGACTGTGATCCCTGACGGACGGGGACCGTGATCCCTGACGGACGGGGACCGTGATCCCTGACGGACGGGGACCGTGATCCCTGACGGACGGGGACCGTGATCCCTGACGGACGGGGACCGTGATCCCTGACGGACGGGGACTGTGTTCTGTGGGGAGGCAGAGAGCGTCGTTGCAGACGCTGACCTTCAGCAGCAGCTCTCAGAAGGCTCATGTTTGTTCCATGTTTGTTCCACAAACTTCTGCTTTCTCCACACAAACAACTCAGAGTCACAGCAAAGTTCCACTAAACCTCCTCAACAACTCAAACTTCATTCAACTAATAAACCTCTGGTCATGTTCTCATTGAAAGTTGTTTCTTTTTGCTCAATAATTACAAAACGAACATGAATAAGTCTTAAGGAATCATTTAAAAATAGTTAAGGAGGTTATACAGTTGCAATATTCAGACTCTGATTAGAATGAAGGTTTTTGTTTCTTTTTAGAGCATCTTCCTCCCACTAACTGACATGTCAGCTGGCTCCTCCAGTTAAAAACAGGGATTGTATTTATCTATTTTCAACATGTTACAGGGAGCCGGCCATATAAATTGAGGCCCTGGGCCATTTGGGACCTCAGGCCAGACTTTGGACACCTGTTTTGATCACTGACTCACTCTTTGAGGTTTCTGGTAAATAAATGGAAACTAATGTAAAAATGATCATCTTGAGAAATCCTGAACCAAAAACTAAATAATGTGGCATCGAGCAGCGACTCCGGGCAGAAAGGAAGACAGGAGAGCTTCAGCTCAACAATCCGGGACTTTTATTATTCCTGTGTGATTTCTGTGATTTCTGTGGATATTATGGTTAGTTTTTCAATGAAGAATGAAATCAGAGTGATTTGTTTACTGAAAGAAAAGTTTTGATCGTCTGAAGTGAGCGTAGCTGTTGTGAGCAGTGGAGCTGGGACTGTGTGGGAGGAACATTGCGGAAAGTTTAGGGAACACATAGAAACCAACACCTGGTTCTTCTCAGGAACACGTCTGCAGGTTTCATGAAGCCCTGAACTTCATCTTAGATGGTTGAGAGGCGAGTGGAGCTGAAAGAACCCTGAAAGCAACAAGACACTAAATCCACTGTGACGTCTGGAGAAGGCCTGATCCTGGAGTTAAGACTCTGCTGGGCCAAGGGTGTGTGTGTGTGTGTGTGTGTGTGTGTGTGTGTGTGTGTGTGTGTGTGTGTGTGTGTGTGTGTGTGTGTGTGTGTGTGTGTGTGTGTGTGTGTAAAAATCACACTTTCTGGACAAAGTCATTGAATCTTCACCAACTCTCAATTTGATCAGAATAAATTACCTCCAATTTTCAGAGGTAAAACTTTGAAATCGGTCAAATTTGAGTAATTTCAAAACTTGCTGTAAGTAAATTCATAAAAGAATAAAGGAGAAAACTTTTCAAAGATTTATGAAACTGAGTTTGAATATGACTGCATGCAGTATATTCTAGATATAAATCATCAGTCTTTCATCAGCAAGATACTGACCTTCATTTATAATCTGTTTTACAGATATTAAAGCATTTATTTAATTCTTCATTAGTTTTCTTTAAAATTAAACTAAATAGTAATATCAAAATTAGTGATTATTGAAAAAAATAATCATGTGACTTTGATTATATCTGAATGTTTTTCATGAGATAGACAAAAAAAGAAATCCTGGTAACACTTTACTTGAAGCCCCCCTGCATAGCACATTATAAGTACATTCATAAAGCATTATAATGCCATTATAACATGTGTAGCTGTAGTTATAAACATTCATAGATGATCACAATGCCAGGACCAAACCCTAACCCTAACCCTAACCTTAATCCTATGCTGTATACTGCTGTATAGTGAGTTATAAAGCATTGTGATCATGTATTAGTGTTTATAACTACTTATAATGTGTTATAAAGAGGGGCTTCAAGTAAAGTGTTACCGAAATCCTAAATAATTATGAAAAAGCACATTTTACTTGTACACCTTGATTTACTGAATCTTATTTGATATGATTACTAGAAAAGATTCACTTTCGCATCTATTTCTTCTCTAATTTTGTATACGAATAAAAAACAAAAACAAAAGAAAGTTTCTTTTACAAAGAGTTTGGCTGAAGACAGAAGATGAGTGAGTGAATAAGTTGAAATTGGGAATGAAAACACTAAAGTTGAACTTTGAGAAGTTATAAACTTGTTTCTTCTCTGAAAGGTGTTTGCTTCACGTGAGAGAGCGAGCTGCTCAGAGGGACCGTGATCCCTGACGGACGGGGACTGTGTTCTGTGGGGAGGCAGAGAGCGTCGTTACAGACGCTGACCTTCAGCAGCAGCTCTCAGAAGGCTCATGTTTGTTCCATGTTTGTTCCACAAACTTCTGCTTTCTCCACACAAACAACTCAGAGTCACAGCAAAGTTCCACTAAACTTCCTCAACAACTCAAACTTCATTCAACTAATAAACCTCTGCTCATGTTCTCATTGAAAGTTGTTTCTTTTTACTCTATAATTACCATTTGGGCCATTTGGGACCTCAGGCCAGACTTTGGACACCTGTTCTGATCACTGACTCACTCTTTGAGGTTTCTGGTAAATAAATGGAAACTAATGTAAAAATGATCATCTTGAGAAATCCTGAATCAAAAACTAAATAATGTGGCATCGAGCAGCGACTCCGGGCAGAAAGGAAGACAGGAGAGCTTCAGCTCAACAATCCGGGACTTTTATTATTCCTGTGTGATTTCTGTGATTTCTGTGGATATTATGATTAGTTTTTCAATGAAGAATGAAATCAGAGTGATTTGTTGTGAGCAGTGGAGCTGGGACTGTGTGGGAGGAACAATCCGGAAAGTTTAGGGAACACATAGAAAGCAACACCTGGTTCTTCTCAGGAACACGTCTGCAGGTTTCATGAAGCCCTGAACTTCATATTAGATGGTTGAGAGGCGAGTGGAGCTGAAAGAACCCTGAAAGCAACAAGACACTAAATCCACTGTGACGTCTGGAGAAGGCCTGATCCTGGAGTTAAGACTCTGCTGGGCCAAGGTTGAGTGTGTGTGTGTGTGTGTGTGTGTGTGTGTGTGTGTGTGTGTGTGTGTGTCTGAAACTCACTTTGTGGACGAAGTCATTGAATCTTAACCAACTCTTAATTCAATCTGAACACACTACCTCCAATTTCCAAAGGTAAAACTTTGAAATGGTTGAAATGGTTAAAACTCTTCAGGGACTTATGAAATGTTAAGAGTGAATATGACTGCACACAATATATTCAAGATATAAATCATTAATCTTTCATTAGCGAGATATAGTGACCTTCATTCATGACCTGTTCTATAGATATTGAATCATTTATTTCATTCTTCATGTCTTTTCTTTGAATTGAAACAAAAGAATTAAATTTAAATTTGTGACAATTAGAAAATATGACTTTGATCATCTGTGAACGTTTTTTTAATGTGATAGACAAAAAAGAAATGTCAAATGATTGTGAAAATGGGGAATTAATTCATATAAAAATAAACACATTTTTCTTGTCTGCCTTGATTTTCTGAATCTTAATTGATATGACTTTTAGAAAAGATTCACTTTAGCATCCTTTTCTTCATTTACTTTGCATACGAATAAAATAAAAGGAAGTTTCTTCAAAAAGTGTTTGGCTGAAGACAGAAGATGAGTGAGTGAATAAGTTGAAGTTGGGAATGAAAACAGTAAAGTTGAACTTTGAGAAGTTAAACTTGTTTCTTCTCTGAAAGTTGTTTGCTTCACGTGAGAGAGCGAGCTGCTCAGAGGGACCGTGATCCCTGACGGACGGGGAGCGTGATCCCTGACGGACGGGGACCGTGATCCCTGACGGACGGGGACCGTGATCCCTGACGGACGGGGACCGTGATCCCTGACGGACGGGGACCGTGATCCCTGACGGACGGGGACCGTGATCCCTGACGGACGGGGACTGTGTTCTGTGGGGAGGCAGAGAGCGTCGTTACAGACGCTGACCTTCAGCAGCAGCTCTCAGAAGGCTCATGTTTGTTCCATGTTTGTTCCAGAAACTTCTGCTTTCTCCACACAAACAACTCAGAGTCACAGCAAAGTTCCACTGAACTTCCTCAACAACTCAAACTTTATTCAACTAATAAACTTCTGCTCATGTTCTCATTGAAAGTTGTTTCTTTTTGCTCAATAATTACAAAACTAACATGAATAAGTTTTAAGACATCATTTAAAAATAGTTAAGGAGGTCATACAGTTACAATATTCAGACTCTGATTAGAATGAAGGTTTTGGTTTGTTTTTAGAGCATCTTCCTCCCACTAACTGACATGTCAGCTGGCTCCTCCAGGTAAAAACAGGGATTGTATTTATCTATTTTCAACATGTTACAGAGAGCCGGCCATATAAATTGAGGTCCTGGGCCAGTTGGGACCTCAGGCCAAACTTTGGACACACCTGCTCCGATCGCTGACTCACTCTTTGCGGTTTCTGTTGAATAAATGGAAACTAATCTAAAAATGATCATCTTGAGAAATCATGAACCAAAAAAAAACAAAATCAGAATTGTATTAGTTTTACTTTAAAAGCTGTTCGCTTTCTGGGGTTTCTGTGGATATTAGGATTTATTTTTCAGTGAAGAATGAAATCAGAGTGACTTGTTTACTGAAAGAAAAGTTTTGGTCGTCTGAAGTGAGCGTAGCTGTTGTTGTTTGATTTTCCTCTCTGAACTCATTAAGCAGCCAACAGATGAGCTGAGTGCTCAGCAGGCGGCTTTCCTCCTGGAGGAATTCCTTTTTGTTTTCTTCTGAATGTCAGCCGCTCTCTAAAAACAGACTTTTACCCTGAACGAACATGTGAAATACCAGAGCCGCAGAGCTCCGGTTAGTTTAATGTTAATGACGACACACTCTCTCCAAAGACTCTTCTAATAAATCCCTTTGATGCCGGCGTGTGTGCACTGCATGCTGGGTATCACATAACAAGCTGCCCCCCCGTGTGCGCCTGACCTTTAGCTCCGGAGCCTAATGAGGTCTGATCGCGCTGCAGGTCGACTCCAATACACCGAGGATTCCTCCAAATGTCAGCGTGTCCCGAAAGTCCCGGCTGTGCAAAGAGGCACCGAGTCCGAGTTCAACTCCGAGACACGCCAAGAGCAGGACCAGGAAACACAAGACGGCAGAGAACAGTTTAACAAACCTTCTGAAAAAACAAGACTCGCAACTTCAGCTGTTGTTTGATAGAAAGAAACTCACACAATGAAACAGAAAGTACAATTCACAAAAACCAAAATAAAATAAAGACCGTAACACTGAATATGATCCGATATGATGCTGACAGTACGGAATCAAAGGAGGAAGAATGACTTGACTTTTGATGGATTTTGATGTTAAGCAGTTCTGAAGTTCTACAGTTTTACTCTCCTGTGTGTTCCTGCATTGTGTTTCTGTGGTTGTGCTGGAAATGTTGAAAAGACAAAAACTTTCATAACATTTCGAGGTCCGCCACACGACCACTTTTAGAAAACGGTTTCCAAATTTTCTTAAACTTTTTTGTGAAAAGCTTTGATGTTATTTCCATGGAAATGTAGCTTTTTTCAACCGCGGCTGCTGCTCATGAGCACCACGGTCAGAACCATCAGGCTTTCTGCACACGCTCAGTAGATGGACAATAAAAACAATGTTTTCCTCCACAGTGTCATGACTTCCAGTCCTGGTCCTGGTCCTGGTCCTGGTCCTGGTCCTGGTCCCAGTCCAGATTCTCCTGGTCTTAGTAGTTTTAAAGTTGACAGTCACCATAATAACAATGAAACCTGATCATCTGTCCTCATGCTTGTCCATGTTCTCCCATTCTTCATGTTTAGAAGGTACTGTTGTCTGCCTCTACCTGTACATCGATCCGAACACGCTCTGTGGGCCACGCGTCTGAGTTCACCGTCCAGACAAGAACCGGGACGTTTTCGTGTTCAGGTTGTTCAACATGAGACTGTGCATCAACACGCCGCAGCACGAGGTGATGGTGAGGATGAACGACTCAGCCACGGGCCTCGGGATCTCGTCACATTTTCTCTCAACCTTCAAACTGCATCAGTTAAACTGCACCTGTGTTCAGAGGCCATAATGATCCCCACCAATCACAACACCGATGTCAGGAAACCCTTCACTGAGCTACATCCAAACTCCCATAAATAGACTTTTTTTCTTGTATCTACAGTATCTGTGTTTTGTTTTTCAAATATCTAGAATAAACTAATAATTGTAATAATATCTGGAAAAATCCAGATATTATTCGCATGTGAGCTCTGAGCTGAGGTTAGTCAGGACAGTCAGCAGGTGTGTGTGTTACCATGGAGACCAGCTGAGCAGCCATGACAGTGAATCAGCAGTTTTTCATCCAGTTTGTATAGTTGAAGAAAATTCTCAAAAACCGAGAAACAACGTTTTGCAAATTTTGTGCAGATTGAGCCAGACGTGGCCGTGGGGACAAAAGAAGGTAGAAGATATTGAAATGAGGCAACGTTTTCAAAGTTTAATGATGTCTCTACGATGGACTTGTTTGGGAATGATTTTATTACATTTTTTTCAGCTGACTCATCTGTTTACATCGGGAAAAAATTCCCAGTTCTTGGGAATTTTCTTGGAATTGTTTTGCTGAAACGCCGACAAACGTCACAGTAGACTATTCCCGAATTTTCCACACGTTTCGATGTGCATTTTGTGGGGCTTCTCCAAACACTGCAGGAGCAAAAGGCCCTTCGCCGAGGAGAGCACCGGTACTCGCTCTCTTTTCTTTTTATGTATCTCAATCTTTGCACATCCCCAGAGGCAGGCACAAAGAATAAAAACGCATATTAGAAATGTGTCATGTTATTGCCTTCATTACACTTGAAATTGGTAAACATTACATGTTACTGAGGATTATCACTTTAATTACGAAGTGAGGAAGATTTATTGATGAACGCAGGGTGAAAAGATGAGAAAGCTCCTGAGGCTCGACCTGAAGTCGTCGGTATAAAAACTGAGGGTTTGTGCAGCGACGCCGTTGGTGTGTACGTGCATTAACTGAGGTAAGGACCTCCTTTTACCACATTTCATGACCTTTGACCACCTTTATTCTGTTCTGACTGAAGTCACATTTCATCACAAACAGAAGAATCGTTATGAAATAATCTGTATTTAATGATTTGTCTTCATTTCTGATGTGATTTTCCTGCTGCTGAACTATGAAAGTGTGTGTCAACACAAAAAAAAAGACATTTGCTCTATTTTCTGTTTGTTTCATGATTTTTTTTTTCTGCATTACATTGAAGTTTTTCCTAATTGAAGCAGAATATAGTTTCTTTGCCTGTTTCTCTTGTGTCAGCACCTGGTGATCTTCAACTCGTTAAGAGGATCATTTTATATTCAAAGATCTTGAACAGTTTCATGTGATTCTGAAGAGAGGATGATACAGTTGTATTTGCTATGTTATGGGTGTATTTGGCCTTTGATCTTGGCTGTTTGAACTCGTTCATATTGGCTCTTTTAGCAGTTTTGAGAAGTTCCAGTGATTTTATTTCTGATGTTTAAGCCATTTTCACTCCTTTAAATAAGTTTTGGAAGATGTAACATTTTTACATGTTGTCATGATTTTAGTCTTTTTAGGCTGCTCCCAGCCACTTTTTGATTTCTTATTTAGCAGCTAAAGTTGTTCAGACTCTTTCAGACATTTCGGCTGTTTTCTGTTTGTCAGATTTTCTCATTCTAGCCATTGTAGGTGTTTTCATTTTTCCACCTTTCATTTATTGATTTATTTGGTTTGTAGCTATTTTAGTCATTTTAGTTATTTAACTTGTTTGCCCTTTGCAGGAGTTTGGATTTCTTTTGATGTGCAGATTCTTTTAATTTGTTAGTTAATTAAGTTTTTCAAAGGAAAGCTTCAGGAAGCCACTACGAATCTACTAAAGAGCCAGATGTCGCTCCTGAGCTGCAGGCTGCGGAGCTCTGGACTAGAATTACTGCACAGTGATGGTTTTTCATATAGCAACAGGAAAAAGAGACAGTTAACTGAAACAGGCTGAAGTTCCTGGTCTGTCTCTAACGGTTCCAAGTAACCAGGTTTCTGCACTTTGTTGCTTTACTGGAATAGATTATCCAGGCATCGGTGCTTCTTCTTTCTTGTTTCCCTGCACATGAAGACAAAAAAAAAGATGTGTGTGTGTGTGTGTGTGTGTGTGTGTGTGTGTGTGTGTGTGTGTGTGTGTGTGTGTGTGTGTGTGTGTGTGTGTTCTTGTATTTCTATCCTTGTCGGGGCCAAATGTCCCCACAAGGATAGCAAAACGTGGAACGACGTGCCTTGTGGGGACCTTTTTCCGGTCCTAAGTAGGAGAAACAGTGTTTTCTTGACCATGTTGTTGTTACTGAAAAAAGTAAAAGTGCAAAAACATTTCTTTAGGGTTAGGCTTTGTTGTGGTGTGGGTTAGGGTTAGGGTAAGGGTCAGGGTTAGGGGCTAGACATGAATGGGAGTCAATGGACGGTCCCCACAAGGATAGAAATACAAGACTGTGTGTGTGTGTGTGTGTGTGTGTGTGTGTGTGTGTGTGTGTGTTTGACTCTCAGATTGACTTGAACTGTAAATGTTTCAGATTTTACTTGAAAATGAAACGCTGGGTTCATTTTGTTCTTTTTCTTGGTTTTAACTGAGATTTTGTGTTAAATTCTCAGTTTCTAAATCTCATTTTGAAAACTTTTAAATGAGACTGTTAAATCTTTTCTGAACTTAATGTTTAGTCTGAACATTTTTCTAACTATAAGTTTTGATCCTGCATTATTTGTTCTTTGTCATTTTTCTATTTTGAATTTATTATTCTCTCTCTTTTTTCTTTTTCTTTTTTTGGCTTAAGCCCATTTTGCCTTTTGCTTTCGAACTAATCTCCTGAGATATTTTGATAAGAGATATTTTACTGCTAGTCTTTTTAAGCCTTTTCAGTTGTTTTGATCATTTTAGTCTTTTTAAGCCTTTCTTTTCTATAACGTCTTTTTAATGATAGTTTATATTGTCTTTTTTCAGTCTTATCTTCAGCCATTTTTTTAAAGTTGTTATAGCACTTTGAAACCCTCTTTACACTGCAACAGCACTTTTAAACCTTTTATTTAAGATGATTCAGCATTTTAACCCTCTTTAAACCTTCCTTGGCCTATGTTGATGCTATTATTATGATTTGAGGGCTCATCCAACAAATTACCAAAGGCCTTGCATCTTGACACACCGGAGAAAAAGTGTTGAAGTCTGTCATGTATCATTAGACCAGTGTTCAGTGTTCGTCGAGAAGTTTCCCTTCATCTGCTCTCTGGTTTCAGTTCTTAGGAGATGAACGTGTCGTCTGGCAATGTGACCGTGGTTTTACAGTATCGGGACTCCTTGGTTAAAGCCGTGGTCAAGAATGTGATTGTCGTTGCTCTCAGCATCTCCATCAACTACATCAATGCGAGCCTCCTCCACAGCTTCCTCAAACACCAGGTCAGACTCTCCTCCACTGAGGAAATGTTCAGGCAGAAACAAAGCAGCAGTTATTCAACAAGGAAACAGCATCAGATTGAGTCCAGTCCTGCTGAGTTTATTAACAAGACTTAAATAAAACAAGAAGTAACAGCTTTTTCTACTTTATCTATAAATGGCTGCATGCTATGATAGTATTCATTTGAATTTCTGTCCTCTGTTTTCATGTATTCTAACCTCTCAAGGTTCTCTACACCAATCCTCGCTACATCCTCTTTATCCACCTGGTGATCAACGACATGATCCAGGTGTCACTGACCGTCATCCTCTTCATCCTCAGCTACGTCATCTACAAGCTCCCCGTGCCGGTGTGTTGCGTCTTCATCCTCGTCGCCCTCTTCACCACGGAGAACACGCCTCTGAACCTGGCCTGCATGGCGGTGGAGTGCTACATCGCCGTGTGCTTCCCGCTGCGCCACGTTCAGATCTGCACCGTCAGGAGGACGCTGCTGCTGATCGCTCTGATCTGGGCCACCAGCATGCTCTCCGTTCTCCCCGATCTCTTCATCACTTTGTCCACGCAGCCCATGGTTTTCTTCCACACGCGAGTGTTTTGTCTGAGAGAAACCGTCTTCCCTCATCCGCTCAGCATCGCGAAGAGGGATATCTCATATTTAGTATATCTTGTCATTGTTTGGTTGACAATACTTTATACTTACTTTAAGATCCTGTTCACTGCGCAAACGGCGAGCAAAGACGCGAAGAAAGCCAAATACACCATCATCCTTCACGGCTTCCAGCTGCTGCTCTGCATGCTGTCGTATGCGACTCCAAAGTTCTTAGCGTTACTGCTGCAGTGGTTCCCCAAAAATTCTACAGACTCCCAGTTTGCCATCTATGTCATCGTACAAATCCTGCCTCGATCCATTAGTCCAATGATCTATGGTATACGAGACAAAACCTTCAGGAAATACTTAAAGGGATATCTCTTGTGTGCATCAAGCAATCATTCATAAGCTGTCAGGTGATCTTTGAGTTTGTGCTCATATTGCTTTGTCAACTGTGCAGCTTGAAGCAAAGTTTCTGAAGACAGTTGTGGTTTATGTCACAAATACTGTACCTGTCGGTCGAAGGTGACACCAGAAGGCTCTCCACAGTCCAAAGGCAGCAATGTGAATACAGCATGCATAAAAAACATGCACAAAACATCAGTGACACGAACACAAAAATTCCAACATTCACGAAAAAAGTGACAAACATACAAGAAAACGAAAATACTTGCAAAAGCCATAAAAACATACCCAAAATAACAATGCAAAAACCATATAAAAAGCCACAAAACACATGCAAAGGCACAAAAATGTTGCAAAAATGTTGGAGCCACTAAAGACATGCAAAAAATTACAACAAAGACACAAACATTACAAGATATTCAAAAATCTACATTGTATATATAACAAGCCAAAGCCGAAGCATGGAGAAAAATGCCACAACAAATACACAAAAGTCACAACTCAGATGCAAAAAGTGTCTGAACACACTGAACACTGTGGAGTCATGACTGTACGAGACGGAATGATCAGTCTGTTGGGAACTGAGAGGAACATTCTCAGATACACTGAGGAATGCTTGGAGTTGGGAAATGAATGAATATCTGTGTTTTTCTCTCTGTGATGATTAAAGGAATTTGATCTGATTTCAAGGTCAACGTCTGTTATACGAGGGGGTACCGGAAAGAAACAGGACTGTGTTTATAAAATTAAAACAAGAATAATTTCAGATTCGTGGTTGTTCAATCTCGTTACAGCACGTTCTTGTGCAGATTTCTGCAAAGTATCGTCTCACAAAGTTACACAGGGAAAGCACACACACACTTGGGATGAATTTACTCTGTGGAGCAATCTAGCTATTTTGGTGCAAAAAAAAAAAAAGGAAAAAAAAAACGTGTCACCTCCGTGACACATCTTTATTAGCATAACAACAAGCCAGGTTAAAATCGTCAACTAGCTTACCGGTATTTAACAGCGATATAAGGCAACTGGGCGTACAGGAGGCTATCAAACGCAAACACAAATAAACATCATTGGATGATCAGAAACAAACTTGTTCGAGCCCAATTAAGACTGCTGCAGAGCCACAGAAGCTGCGCTTTTCAGCTGCCCGCAGACCGGAAATCACTTTATGGCAGGGAATGACTTTTTGGCACGACACCGGGCCCAGGGTTGGGGGCGGGGCCAGAATTAAAGGCGTCGCGGGGGAGGGGGGGGGGGGGGGGGGGGGGGGGCATCCAGCACCCCACTCACGGCTCCTGACGCAGCATGCAGGCACCGCTCCTCCCCACCCCCTGGTCCAACACCGCATGCAGGCACCGAGCCGCAGCGCTCCGCGCGATGCATGCCGCACGCCACAGCGCTCCGCAGCGCTCCGCTCCTCAGTCGGGACTGGGCCAAGCTAACAGTAAGTTGTCCCGGCCCCAGGCAAAGCTGTCAGTGGGCCTGTAGTTGGGCATAACTCAACAACAAATGACAAGGGGGCTTAGCAAAAAATTACAGTGTAAGTTCTTCAATGACTCCAAGAGATATCAGCTGCTGATCCAGATCACGGAAGTATTCCGGATACCAGGATCCAGAACAGACAAAAATAGGGGGATTCCAGAGTGTCAGTCACTGTGAGGAAACACACTGAGATATGAACATGCAACAAACAGCTTTCTCCCATACATTGTTTGTGTTGGGGAGAAATAAAATGTTTTTCATTATATATGGTGTTCTCATTGTTGTTGGTGATTTGAGCTGTGGCAGAGGTCTGCGGTCTCTGAGTGCCAAATTCTAGTTAATCATTAAAATAGCTGGGAACTGACTTTCATCAGAAAACATCGGGGCACAGCCTGTTCAATAGGAAACAATTCCAGTGTGTTGAAACATGTAACTGACTCAACACATTGTGAAAATCTAGGAACGTGGTGGCGGAGGCCTGTGTGAGTCAGACGCAGGGCGCTGAGTCTTTGGTGAAGCTCTGGAAGTATCTGTGTTCCAGAAAGGGCTTCTTTTGGTCCTGCTTGCTGGAGGGAGAGCAAACGAGAGAGTGAGCGCTGGCTTGTGTGGTTTGGCTGCCGGGGGAAAGCAGAGCCTGTTGCTGAGGTCAGACGCTGGACGCTGGACACTGGATGCT
Source organism: Salarias fasciatus (assembly GCF_902148845.1). Lineage (NCBI taxonomy): Eukaryota > Metazoa > Chordata > Actinopteri > Blenniiformes > Blenniidae > Salarias > Salarias fasciatus. The sequence continues at coordinate 28,624,584 of NC_043749.1, forward strand.
ACACTCTGCTCTGGTTGGTGCCAGCAGGCTGTGTGGGGCTGCTGAGAACCACTCCAACCATTTTTAGTTAGAATGATTTCAGCGTTAGAGACTCATGGCTGAGTTGAAATGTAAGGCCTCCCTTTGTGCGTTCAGACACTCAACGGTGGGGCCTCAAAGTCCTCATGAAGAGATGCATTACATTTTTGGGTGAAAACATTTTGTGGAGTTGTGTTCAGAGTTTGAAGAGTCATATTTATGCTTTGAGTAAGTAAGAATGGAATATTTGTTAACATTCCCTGAAGAAAAAAAGAATAAGAATGCGTGCATGCGTGTGTCCGTGCGTGCGTGCGTGCGTGAAGCCATACCCACTAACTTTGCAGTATAAATGTCTTAGTTTGGCGTCACACACTCATAACACAGGAGATTCAAGTCTTTCTCTGTATCGGAGGTTTCATGCGTTTGACGCTGCAGGTCCGGTCTGTCGTTACGTTAAGAGGATTAATAGGATGCAGCCATGAATGTGACGGGTGCTGACGGGAACATGACCTCCCGGAGCTCGCTGGACGACATTGTGAGCAGGAACATGATCGTGTTGCTTCTCGGTATCACCATCAACTACATCAATGCCACCATGGTGTACACTTTCAGCAAACACTATGTACGTGCACCCTTAATTCATTCTTTAAACAATATCTTTGGTTTGACTTTAACTGATCCTAATATGACATCTGCTTCATAAACAGGGTAGGTTGCATTGCATTAGGTGGTAATGAAATGTGTTTATCAATATTTTTCCCTTTGATATTGTCTGTCTGTCTTATCACAATTTACAAGAAACATCTTTTCTGTTTTCAAATGATCCAACTGTAAATCACAGTGTTGATGTTACATGTTGTGAAGCATGCTAATTATCTGAAACTGGATGGAAAAGTTTGATGTTAATTTTTTGCAGTGAAAATATTAATGTTTTTTTCTTGTCTTGATTCATTTCAGATCTTTAAGACAAACCCTCGTTACATCCTTTTCATTCATCTGGTGCTGAACGACATGATCCTGCTGACAGTCACCGTCTCCCTCTTCCTCCTGACCTACATCTTCAACACCATATACGTGCTTGTCTGTGGTCTCCTTGTATTGCCAGCTGTGCTCACCACACAAAACACACCTCTCAATCTCCTTTTCATGGCGGTCGAGTGCTACATCTCCGTCTGCATCCCCCTGCGTTACAACCAATTATGTACAGTAAAGCGGACATACGCAGTCATCGGCACAATGTGGGCAGTAAACTGTCTTTCTGTCCTGCCGGAAGTGATTTTTCTGTTGGCCACCGAGTCTCAGCAGTTCCTCCTCGGCCTGGTGGCCTGCCACGTAGACACCCTGTTCAGGAGCAGCTACATTAGAAATAAGAGGGATGCCTCTCATATTGTGTCCCTCGTGATAGTTTGGCTTGCTCTCTGCTACACATTCTTCAAGATTCTGTTTGTGGCCAAAACTGCAGATGCGAATGCAAACAAGGCCAGAAACACCATCTTGCTTCATGGTTTCCAGGTGCTGCTGTGCATGATTTTCTATGTGCAACCAATGTTCACTCAGTTCTTGCTTTTCCTCTTCCCTGGACAGGCAAGATTGGTTTATTTTGTTGTTTTTGTCATCAGTCAAATCCTTCCTCGCTTTACAAACCCCATCGTGTACGGGCTGCGGGATGCAACTTTCAGGAAGTACTTTAAAAGATATTTCAGCTGTGGGGTCACGAGGCAAATTCATCCTCAGACGGAACTGAAGTTTTAATTTAGGTCTGACTTTCATAGTTAGAATTGGGTCTACAACCTGCAGCTCTGTAGGATTGAAGCAGTGACTCAATGCTGCTTTAAAAAAATAAATGTCAGTTAACAGTTAACATTTGTGATTTGGATTTAAAATCCTGAAAAACCAAAGTTGACAGATTGTATTAAAACACAGTGTGATTGGTTCAATTCACATTCTTTTTTTATATGTTTTCTTTACTCAATTCTTATTGACTTGTTTTGTTATGAACTCAGAATATTTATGTACACTATGTGTGTGTGTGTGTGTGTGTGTGTGTGTGTGTGTGTGTGAGACTCCACTGTGAAGACTCATGTTATTTTCTGAAAGCTGCACAAACTCTCAATAATAAAAGGATTCTGATGGACTGTGAAATATCTGGGTGTGTCCTCCTTGTTCAGGCCCTCACTTACAGCAACAGTTTGACCGCCTGAAATGTTTCCAAATGGCTCAGAATATGTGATGTGGATTTCATGATTTGCTTTGAGGACAATTTTGAATGAATTTCACTTTTAAGTACTTTTTTCCACTGCTTGAGCAGTTTCCCAAAGTGCTTTATATTGCTAATCACATTCACCCATTCATGGAGGTGTACTTTCTGTCAGGGATCTGAGTGAGTTTCAACTCCAGAAAATGGAATCAACATTTTCACAAATCAGTGGGAGTTTAATTCAGTGGATGTATGGTGTGTACAAGACATGACCAAACAAAACGATGTTCTGAGAAAGGCTAACACAGGACTCTCCGAAATTATTTCAGCTCCCACTTCCATGAGAAGTACTCCCATGTACCAGAGGAGGTTGGGAAGTCTGAGTGGACCCTGTTCAAGAAGCTCATTGGTGCCTGTCAAGGCAAGAACCCAACGACACTCTGGTGTTCACCAGTCTTCCAGGAAGCTGTTAAGATGAAAAAGGAAGCCTTTACAATATTGGTCCCCAAATGTTTTTTTTTTAACCATGGACTAATTGTAAACAAAATAGCTTTTCCACCTGCTGCAGGACAGTGCATAAAAACACTGTAACAAGGATTTCACAATGTATAAAAAAGAAAAAAAAAAACACCTGATAGAGTTGAGCGAATGAATTAAGTGCAGTCGGAAGTGAAGCATTTTTCAAAAAATAACACTCAGTGCAGACACACGACAATTTACATGTACACTTTCAAGATGAAACTTTATTCTCTCTTTCTGGCTTGGTAGCAAATCATCCACGGACTGGTACCAGTCTGCGGCCTGGTGGTTGAGGACTCCTGCTGTAGGCTTCTAGGAGGTAGGGGTGTCCTCAGATAGTCGACGATTCGACGATTCGTTCGAAGGGGCCTGATTCGACTGCCAATCACGCAGTGGAAGCATCGAAAAAATGTGATTATTAAACGAGGACCATTCCATTACAGCTGCATGGGGGTGCTGAATGACTGATTTTAAATAGAATTGCTTGGTTTTTTCCCCCAAATAAACATGATATAAAGCCTATTTGATATACATGTTAGCCTATCAAATATACTGTGGGAAAATTTACTTAACTTGTAGTTTTATTCAATATTCTATCTATTTAGTGTCTGTGAATCAACCACCATGGTGAGTGGCACAATCCCATTTTGCGCAGAGCTCCGTCACAGAGCAGCATCTCGGTGGTGATTTGGCTGAACTTTAAAAGTCTTACAATGTCGGAAAAAAACAGAACTTCAGACCAAGTCAAAGATGATCCAAAAAAAGTCAAATGCAAATTTTGTCCTTTCATATCACTTCACAACAACATGGCTTTCCACATTAAACGGGTAAGTAGCCAGATAATTGGGCTATTAAAAGACGGTTCTGTTACTCAATTCTCATTTTTAATGCTGACTTTTATTTCGTTTAATTGTAATATTTTAGGTTATTATTATATTATTATTTTTATTTATCTAAAAGGCTAATTCTATTTAATTTAGTGTTTGTTTTTGCATGGATGTTGCGCTGCGAAACGGACCGACACAGTGCAATTAAGCCTTTCATTTAATTTGAGCAGATAATGTGAGAAACTGTTTAGCCAAAAAATGTGAGCTTATCTGCAGAGATTATAGATACAAATAAATAACATGCTTTCGCCCGTTTGTTAGAAGAGGGTTTGGTTCTGGTCATTTGAACTATACTTCATTTGTTTGATGTTTAGAGTTACCGACACTTTGTTCCAGTCTGTGTTTCAGTGTGTAGGAAAAAAATGTGTTGTTTTACCTGCCTGCGCTGTTTTTTTTTAATTTATTTTTTTTAATTATTTGTATTTTTTATTATTATTAGTGCAATCAGGGCCGGCTGTGGGTATAGGCGCCCCGACGCTCCGTGTGCTGTGTGAGCACCGCTCTGCATTGTGCTCCGCCAAACAAGATGATAGATTCGACTATCAGTCGACTATTGGCAGAATCGGATGAATCAGATTCCATCCATCCATCTTCAGCCGCTTATCCGGGGCCGGGTCGCGGGGGCAGCAGTCTCAGCAGGGATGCCCAGACTTCCCTGTCCCCAGACACTTCCTCCAGCTCTTCCGGGAGGATCCCAAGGCGTTCCCAGGCCAGCCGAGAGACATAGTCTCTCCAGCGTGTCCTGGGTCTTCCCCGGGGTCTCCTCCCGGTGGGACATGCCCGCCCCCTGACCTGCTCCCCCCTGACCTGCCACCTTAAAGTGGTGGGGGAGTTTGAGTGCCCACGTGATCCCAGGAGCTATGTTGTCCGGGGCTTTATGCCCCTGGTAGGGTCTCCCATGACAAACAGGTCCTGGGTGATGGGCCAGACCAAGGGCAGGTCAATAGCCCTTATGAATATATTACAATCGAGGCCCGTGACGTCGCCCGGTATGGCGCAGCCGGGGCCCCACCCTGGAGCCAGGCCTGGGGTTGGGGCTCGCAAGCGAGCGCCTGGTGGCCGGGCCTTTGCCCACGGGGCCCGGCCGGGCTCAGCCCGAAGGGGCGACGTGGGCCGACCCTCCAGTGGACCCACCACCCGCCGAGGGAATCGTAGGGGCTGGGTGCAATGTGGATTGGGTGGCAGCCGACGGCAGGGTGCCCGGCGACCCGATCCTCAGACACCGAGACTGAATCAGATTCGACTATGGAAATTCTTAGTCGGGGACACCTCTACTAGGAGGCATGTGAAACAGATGCCTGAGCCACCTCAGCTAGCTCCTCTCAATGTGGCAGAGTTGCGGCTCTATGCTCAGCTCCTCCCTGGAAACAGAACTCCTCAGCAGAACTGTAAGGGAGGTCTGAGCCACCTTACGGAGGAAGGTCATTGTGGCCGCTTGTGTCTGGGATTGTGTCTTTTTGGTCATGACCATAGATGAGTGTAGAAACGTAGACTGACCAGTAGATCGAGAGTTTCGCCTTTCAGCTCAGTTCCCCCTTCACTACGATGGACCAGTACAACGACTAGTCCCCTCCTCCTGCTCAGCACTATGGGGAACAGAGCTTTCAGTCACTCCACTCCCCAACCTCGGAATTCACTCCCATATGACATCTGAAACCTTGACTCTCTGCCCCTCTTCAAATCCAGACTCAAAACCCATCTACCGTATTGGCCTGAATGTAAGATGATATTTTTTTCCAGAAATTGTATTCTCCAAAATGGGATCGTACTGTAATCGAAGACTAGATTGTCGTTACACATCCGCACCACTAGATGGAGCCAAAGTACCGGTGACCAGAAAGCGGATGAAGCGTCACTGTCATGTGGTCACAGTAATCTGATAAAAAATGGAGGAACGTGACCATCTGGAACGAAGGAGCTTGAACGCTAGACAACTGAGCAAACAACAGAGGCGAAGTTTTGATGCCAACTTTAAACTGATGGTTCAACGCAGCAGAGTCAAAAAACAACTGCCAAGCAACTAAAATTTATTAGACTGAATTATTAATGCTCATGAAGTTGAATAGAACTTGAATTTGGTGGTTGTAAAGTTATCTAAATCATTAACATCAGTTATTGAACCTTTGAGGGTACTTATTTGTTGCTTATTCACTGAGTCATAGCCTCAGATTTTGAGAAAGAGAATCTAGTTTTTTATTTAATACTGCAGTAAATTTTCTTGATCTTAAATCACATGAAGTGTTATCTATGTTGTGAGTTTTTGTAGAATAATTGTACAATAAAAAATTCTTTTATGAGTAACCTTATTGTCTTCAACGTATTTGTATTTAAAAACATGATATTTGAAAAATAGGGGTCGTCTCATAATCAGAGTTGTCTTATATTCAGGGCAATAAGGTATTTCAACAAACTTTCCATCGTGATGCACTTGATCTTTTTAACCTACACTCTGTTCTTTTATTTTGCTTGTTTAATTTTTAACTCTGTTATTGTTTTATACTTGTTGCTGCTGTTTGCTTTCTGTACAGTGGTTTTGACAGTTTTGAAAGGTGCTTTGAAATTAATGTATTATTTTTATTACAATAATTCAGTTTGACAGTATCTCTTACTTCCGGTGTCCTCCACCGGTTTTGGGTTTGCCGCCACGGCAGGCACCGGAGATCTTGTGACCACAGCTCTGTGCAGCTGCTTCAATAATAGAGGTGGAGAACTCAACACCAAGTGGTGATTGGACAACAGCTCTGCTCCTCTCTTCACCTGAGTGTCCAAAACAAAAGGCTGGAGGTCAGATGACAAAGTTGTTCATCAACCTCCAGCCCAGGGTGTCCTGGTGTCAAGTGCACTTATGGACACCCCTGTGCTCGAACATGGTGTTTGTTATGGACAAGCTGTGGTTAGCTCAGAGGTCAAATCACAAAACACTGCTCAGTTTCAGATTGAGGAAGTTGTGCATCCAAATCACTCTCCTCCAGGTCTCACTGCTGCTGCCCACACGGGCGTTGAAGTTCCCCAGTAGAACAATGGAAACTGCAGTTGGAGCACTTTCCAGTGCCTCTCCCAGAGCTTCCAAGAAGACAGGGTACTCTGCACTGCTGTGTGACCCATATTCTGAGACAGCAGTGAGGTAACTGTCCCCAACCGAAGGTGCAGGGACACAACCCGCTCTTTCTCTGGGGTGAACTCCACGTTACTACTGCTGAACTGTGGGGCGATGAGCAAATGCACACTAGCCTGCAACCTCTCACCATGGGCAACACCAGACAAGTGCAAAGTCTAATCGCTCTGGAGGGGTTGGGTTCCTGAGGCCAGATGATGTGTGGAGGTGACCCTGTCGATATCTAGCTGGTACCTCTCAACCTCCTTCACAAGCTCACCGCTCCAGCTGAGCCCAGCCAGGATCCATGGTCAGAATTCCACCAGTCACTCACATAAAAACCCCAACCCCAGGCCTGGCTCCAGGGTGGGGCCCCGGCTGCGCCATACCAGGCAACAACACAGCCCTTCATAGGGACTGTGCGTAGGGGCTTTTGATCTGCTTCAAATCTGGCCCAACACCCAGGACCCACTTGCCTTGGGAGACCCTACCAGGGACATGAGGTCTCAGACAACACAGCTTCTGGGATCATGCAGGCACTCAAACTCCCCTACCGTGTTAATGGCTGGCACACACTACAGGGCTCTTCAAACCTTCACCGATTTACAGACCACACAGTTTGAGATAAAAAAAAAAAAAAAGACAGAGTGCACAAGAGCCTCCTCCTCTGACCGTATCATGTGTGGAGTACACCGTGGATCACTGACCAATTCCTCAGAAGATTTTCAGGTTTTTCAGGCCCAAAATTCCAAATCTTGCTTAGTCAATGTAACCTTGTTTTCCTTCATTCAGCTCTGTCACTTCTGCCATAATTCCCAGGTATCCCAATGATTTCATTCATCTCCATTAACATACATGCTGCAGACAACTATACACTATAAACATTAGAGTAAGTAAATGTAAATTCACATGGACAGACGACCAATTTGGATTGTAATTACGGTGAGTGTGAACTCTAAAACTTATCAAGTTTCAGTAAAATCTGGACTGGTAATCGTGGCACTCTAGAGACAAACATTGTTGCTCCTGTCCAACTACTTGCACGTGTGCACAAGAAGCATTTATTACGGCCATGGAGCACATGCGCAGCAGCAGTGTTTCCCCGTCTACATGGAGACAGAGCCTGAGTGTTTCAGAAAAACTTGAGTTTTCCCATTAAAACTGAGACGGATCTCTTCAAGCCTGCTTCTAGTCCAAATCCATGTTGATCCATTTTAGTTGGAATGATTTCAGACTGAGAAGGTCATGACTGTGTTGAACTGTAAAATGAAAAAAGCTTCCCATTGTGAGTTCACACACTCAACGTTATGAGACTTGAAATCTTCATGAGGAGAACTAGTACATTTTCAGGTGAAAACATTTTGGTAACACTTTATATGAAGCCCCCCTGTATAACACATTATAAGTACATTTATAAAGCATTCTAATGCCATTATAACACGTGTAGCTATAGTTATAAACATTCATAGATGATCACAATGCCAGGACCTAACTCTAACCCTAACCCTAATCCTATGCTGTTTAGTGCTGTATAGTGAGTTATAAAGCATTGTGATCATTTATGAGTGTTTATAACCAATTCTAATGTGTTATAACGGGTGCTTAAAGTAAAGTGTTACCAACATTTTTCAATTGTGTGTGTGTGTGTGTGTGTGTGTTTGTGTGTGTGTGTGTGTGTGTGTGTGTGTGTGTGTGTGTGTGTGTGTGCTATGTTCGTAGAAGTGAAGCCATACCCACTAACTTTGCAGTATAAATCTCATTGATTGCAGTCACACACACATAATAGAGGAGATTCAACTTCCTGGTTGTATCAGAGGTCAGTATCAGGTCGTTCAGCTTCGTGAATTCAAGCCAGAGGTTTTAATATCTGTATCTTTCATTTGTTTTATGTATTTGATGCTTTTTTCTGGTATGTCTTTATCTTTGGAGGAAGATGCGGTCATGATCGTGACAGACGGTGATGTGAACATGACGGCTCCGGTGGACTACCCGATCTCGCTGAATGGCTTCGTGAGCAGGAGCATGACTGTGTTGCTTCTCGGTATCACCATCAACTACATCAATGCCACCATGGTGCACACTTTCAGCAAACATTACGTAAGTGTACGTGTATTTCTTTCTTTGAACAAGAACTTTGGTCTGACTTCAGCTGATCCTAATGTGACCTCTGCTTCATAAATATGTGAAACTTAAAGTAGGTATGAATGGATTCAGGTTACAATATGTTGTCGCATTATATTAGGTGGCAAATCAACGTGTTTATGATTTTCACTTTTACATTCTATAGACCAACAAGCAAAAACAGCAAAACAGAAACGAGTGAAACCAACATAGTTATTCATCTGTATGTTCAAATATTTGTGTTCATGAATGTTATACATACAAACTGTAGCTCGCTCATAGTCCCTCTTGTAATCCACAAGTGAAACACAAACTCCACATAATACTTTTGATTCAGTTAAACAGTGTAAAGTCAAAGTCATGTTAAAAAAATATAAATGTCCCCCAAAAAATAAATGAACTAACAGAGGTAAATATCCCCAAAAAAAAAAAAAAAAAAAAGAGCGAGTGAGACAGAGAGAGACAGGTCAAAAAACTGTGTGGCTGCACTTCACTTGCCTGGGACAGCCACGCCCATAACAAAACTTAAGTTTTCAACCGGCAATTAAAGATGCAAACTTACAAGAAAACCTCAGTTTACTCTATAATATCAAAACAAACCCTATCCATATGGATTTTTAACCTTAACTTATTCATACACATCCTTTCAAATGTAATTAACCACACCATGAACTGTACAAAAGCATCTGTAAATAGTCCTGTCATATTTCAATCACAAATGAACATTTAAACATAAAATCACAATCATCACATTGATAAACTCCAACTGTATTTAAGCTTCAACACAAACCTTTATATCTATACTATTTATGAGTATAATCATGGTTTTCTACACGCATAAACATTTACAATTCTGTGATGGATAATATTTCATGTGAATTATGAAAATTCACTGAAGTTTCATATTAGAGTATACTAATCCTTGATATAAATCCTTGAGTTTTCATTAAAAATATGATCAATATTTATGAAAACAGTTGTCAATCGATGCTCCTCATGATGTGGGATTGACCTTTAGTTTTACAGTTCTGGGCTGAATCTGCTTTAGGATCATTTTCCTGTCTCAGTTCACATTATGGTACTGAGGGATTTCTCCATGCAGGCGAGACACACATTTTCTCCCAAGTCCCACTGAAAGGGACAACTTCTCCTCTGGATTCATTATTTTCCAGCATGTCTCTCTGTTACTTTTATCTTCTTGTTGCACAACACATCAGGGACCCAGACAGCAGGGGATCAATGGTCGTCTCTTCGTTTTCTTTTGTTGCATCTTTCTTCTTGTATATAAAAACCCACTGCTTCCTTAACGCCGACAGTTATTTTATCAGGTATTAACGTTTTTTGTTTTTATTATTATTTTGAAAGTTCGTTGCTCACTGGCTCTGTAATGATCATCCTTGCCATCCATCCCAGCAAGGACAGGCTTCCCGGGTTTGAGCGCCTTCCCACAGCGATCCTGGACGGATCTCCTGGCGCCCCGAGATTCTCATACCGCGCTCCTGTTTAGTGTCAAAAAAGCACACATGAGATTTTTGCGGTGAAACACGGTCCATTCCTAATTATTTGCCATATTGAACTCGGCAGAATTATCAGAAAAATCAGAGAGGAAAAGGCTGGTATAAGTATACATAACCATAGGTAATGTATACTTATACCAACATAGGTATAAGGCACACATAAGGAGCGGAAATTACGAAAAAAATGGAAATGAATAATGCATTGGTTTTATATGGCGCTTTTCAGGACACTCAAAGACGCTTTACATTGCATTATTCATTCACACCATACTGGGTGGTGGTAAGCTACTGCTGTAGCCACAGCTGCCCTGAGGCAGACTGACGGAAGCGAGGCTGCCAATCTGCGCCATCGGCTCCTTCGACCACCACCAACCATTCACTCTCACAACTTTCATAGTAGGCAAGGTGAGTGAAGTGTCTTGCCCAAGGACACAACAGCAGTTTTACGCCTGCGGGAGCGGGTATCGAACCGCCAACCTTCCGGTTATAAGACGACCTGCTCTACCAACTGAGCTACTGTCACCCATAAGCATAAATCGAGATCGAAACTTCCGTTTTTGTGCTCTACTCTTGGCAGTGTGTGTGTGTGTGTGTGTGGTGTGTCGGGGGAGGGGGGCAGTCTTGGTAAAGACTTGGTATTTTAAGTTAGTATAAAGTTAGTATAAAATATAAAATATTTGATGAATTGTAAAATTATGCCTCTTCCAAAATTCCTGCAAAAAAAGGAATGCTGTTCCCGGGTGGGGGCAGGATGATCATTACAGAGTACTTTTGAATTCATTATTGTATTTTGCACATAATGCAATTAGTCGTGATTAATCGAGGAAAAAAATTATGTGATTAATCATGATTAAGAAATTTAATCATTGCTCAACACTAACAAAATGTTTCGTAATTTTTTGGTCAATAAAATATATTTAACATCACACACACACACACACACACACACACACACACACACACACACACACACACACACAAAGTATTTAAAAAATATATATAAATATTTCAACTAGTGTTGTCAAACAATTAAAATTTTTAATCAGATTGGTTAATCGCAGAGTTACTGTGGAATAATGTGAATGAGTCATGATTGATTCAGTCACAGTGTTGATGTTAAACGCTGTGTCAATGAAAACTTTCATTCTAATTATCTGTCACTGGATGGAAAGGTTCATTTTGTTTTGCAGTAAAAAATTATTTTGTCTCATCTTGATTCATTTCAGATCTTTAAGACAAATCCTCGTTACATCCTTTTCATTCATCTTGTACTGAACGACATGATCCAGCTGACAGTCGCCGTCTCCCTCTTCCTCCTGGCCTACATCTTCAACACCATATACGTGCTCTTCTGTGCTCTCCTTATCGTGCCAGCTGTGCTCACCGCACAAAACACACCTCTCAATCTCCTTTTCATGGCGGTTGAGTGCTACATCTCCGTCTGCATCCCCCTGCGTTATAACCAATTATGTACAGTAAAGCGGACATACGCAGTCATCGGCACGATCTGGGCAGTAACCTTTCTTTCTGTCCTGCCGGACATGATCGTCCTGTTGACCACCGAGTCTCAGCAGTTCCTCTTCAGCCTGGTGTTCTGTCACAGGGACACAGTGTTCAGGAGCAGCTACATTAGAAATAAGAGGGATGGCACTCACATTGCATTCCTTGTGATAGTTTGGCTCACTCTCTACTACACATTCTTCAGAATTCTGTTTGTGGCCAAAACTGCAGATGCGAATGCAAACAAGGCGAGAAACACCATCCTGCTTCACGGTTTCCAGGTGTTGCTGTGCATGATTGTCTATGTGCAGCCTATGTTCACTCAATTCTTGTTATCTCTCTTCCCTGGACAATCAGGATTCGTTTTTTTTACTGTTTTTGTCATCAGTCAAATCCTTCCTCGATTTTCAAACCCCATCGTGTACGGGCTGCGGGATACAACTTTCAGGAAGTACTTCAAAAGATATCTCAGCTGTGGGGTCACGAGGCATGTTCATCCTCGGACGGAATTCAAGTTTTAATGCAGGTCTGACTTTCTTACTTATAACCAGGTGTTTGTATTAAAACAAATTCTGATTGATTTATTTTACGTTCTTGTGTATTTTCTTTATTCACTTTTCATGAACTTGTTTTGGTGGGAATTCTATGTATGTACATATGTGTGACGGGGCTCTTTCCACAACTCGTTTAAAAATTGATATGCCGTTAGGGTGACCACCTCCAGAAAGACAAAAAGTGGGACACCTGGCATGTTTTGGAGGGACAAGGTGGGATGGATGCAACCATCTGTAAACCCTGACCATACACTTCACAGTTTAGACCACAAGACCAGTAAAACCAAATATTTAATATGTAGCCTATGTATTTTCAGGAAACATCACACAGAATTCAGCAATAAATGTGTTTTACTTACTTAAGTAAAACATATTGACATATTAACATTAATAATCCATCTAAAAGCACTGAGAAGGCCGAACATAAAGCCTTTCAAGTATACAGGATAATAACCAACAGGCCGATATGCGCTTCCAACATACCCCATACTGACAGAATTCAACTAGCGCACTGTGTGAAAATCTTGGCTTAAATAAAACACCAGTGGGAAAAAAAAAAACACAACATAAAATCTCATGTTTAACTGTAATGTACAAGGTAGAAGAAACAGTCTGTGTCTTTTCTCTGAATAGGTCAGCTTCTTGCAGCACTGTGTAGAGGCTCAGGGCACATTTATGAAACACAGAAGGAAAAACAGCCAACAAATATTAGCATCATTAGATACATACACAATAAAACATGCTTATTTGACCATTTAAATACATAAATTCTCACCTTAGTTCTTCTTGAATTTATACTTTTTGCTTGAGCTTACAGCCTCCAGTAGGTCCTCTCTTTCACTGCATGGGCTCAATAAAAACGACTGCATTGATTTAGATGTCTCTTGCTGTCGGACCTTTTGATGAGAATCACATCCAGCATGTGGTTTGACATCATGTTCTCCACCAGGAGAAGCTGCTGCTGAACAGGTAGCTGAACAGGGCTTTGTCGGGCTCGTCAGTTGGTCTCACCCAGCTGTGTGAAGACGTCCATTCCTTTTTGAAAGAACACTTTCTCTTTTTTGACTGTGGTCCACGCATCATTTCATTTACATCTTCTCCCGCCGCTCCACTTCCCTCACTCCCTCGTGTGTTTGTTTGGGGCGTATACATTTGACGTAGTACCTTAAAACGCAGCCTATTGGACGGACGTCATCGTTGTCTCCTGCAACCATTGGTCGAAATGAAATGCTCTCCGCTCTCGCAGATCAGAGCATAGAAGTAGAGGAATAGACCCGCTCTGGGCTGGTTCATTTTGTTTGTATTCTTTTTTTTTTTTTTTTTTTTTGCAAATGAATGGAAAAGCGGGACATTGTCCTGATATGCATGACACGGGACAAACACTGAGATAGCGGGACAAAATAGCCTTAAACGGGACAGGTGGTCACCCTATATGCCGTTGTCGATGTTCACTGTTACATAAAATGGTGTTTATTTCACAATCCCAGTGATGAACAAAAAAGTACTTAGAAGGTTGCAAAATGAAACAAAGGGATCTTTCCTGAGCTCCTTCCTCCAGACAAAACACAAAGAAAGACCAATGTGTTGACTTATCCAGATCAGACATCTTGGTCTGGTTGGAGCTCTACATTAGCTCCCTCCTCCAGACAACAGAGCGCCACCAAGACAGCGTGAACAAAGGAAGCCCCTTCCCTCCCCCATCAGGTGGCAGCCATTTGATAGTCCGAACATCTCAAAATGGCCGCTGATTTGCCCTCACAGTGGGAGGGAAGACTGGCATAAGGGTGCAATACCACCATCCCACCTCACGAGAGCGCTCATGAGACCCATTTCATAGTGAGGAGGAGTGGATTCAGATCGCCTTCTGATTGCCTGAGTGTCCGCCACTCAAAAATTGAGATCCCGCCCTCCATCTTTAGTTCTCTCAAGGAAATCTATCCGGGCAGACGCAAAAGCTGCGTCTCCCCAATGGATTATACCCGGTACCGGACTGACCCGCAGGCGGGACGCGACAGAACCGATCCATCTCCCCTTTTTCACCCGTGAAACTTTCCACAACGGAGTAGCTGCCCTCAAGACGACCGAGCTCTGACGGCACTCCCAGCTGTGCAGAGCCTGCAACTCCGCTCTCCCCCCTGCAGCCAACAGGGGGACCGGACTCTCTTTGTTCCTCCACGTGGACCTCTCCAAGAGCCAAGGTTCTTCTGGATGCAGAGAACCCGACCGAGATCTCCCTACCGAAATCACCGTATTTCGCTGAGTGCAACACAGGCTGCCCGCAGCCGCGCCAAGCTCCGACCACACGCCTGGTGGCCAAACACTCCCCTCTTCAGAACACCGTAGGTGAGCCTTGGGCAGGTTTAGACAAATAGATAGGAGTGTAATTCATGCTAGGGGTGGGCGATATGGCAAAAATGTCATATCACGATTTTTTAAAATCAATATCACAATCACGATTTTATCACGATTCTTTTTTATATTGATTTTTGTAGACTAATTTGCAAGTTTGACCATTTTTTTCTCCAATGTTAAACATATAAAACGTATAAAATGTATTTAACATGTAAAACCCTAAAATAAAAAAAAGACAATTTAAGCTAAAGAAACTGGCTTTAATTTAAATAGTACAGTTTTTTTTTCTAATCAAAATGTGCAGTGAACACAAACATGGCCGCGACAACGTATTGTCAACAGGGGGTGCTGTGCCTGAGACGCGCTTTCATCCGGGTGGGAGGGGGGGTGGCGGTGGAGACACGAGCGTGGAGTGTGGCACGGGCGCCCTCATCCAACGGGGATACCAGCGGCGCACCAACGGCGCACCAGACAACTTTACCGGGATTGTTTTTGGTCATCGTGAGAAATACAATATGTGGCGTGACTGCGTGACAACAGACTGGGTGCTGCAGCCCCCCCAGCACCCCTACTTCCCGCGGTAATGGCAGTACAGTGCACTTTTGTAACACAAAAACTAAACACACCAAACAGATTATCAAAAAGGGTCAATCAAAATGCATACTTATCTGGTTACCTCTTAAAGGGCAACAATTTAGAACAAAAACAATTTAACTTTAATATCTATAACCTGAGTGAATAATACAGCTGCTAGAGAACAATTTTTTGTTCAGAGATCTAATCTTTTATCTCCTTTTAAAAATGAGGTAAAAGATAATGAACAATAAAGTACACTTTTGTAACACAAAAAACTAATCACATCAAATAGGTTTTTTGCTGTTTTAATGGGATATAGTTTTAATAGTTGCGCTATATGACCACTAGAGGGCTCTGTCGCCATTGAAATACAGCCCCTCATAATCCCATTAAATCAAAGACGTTCCACTAGTTATCAGACAAAAGGGCCATTTCAGCTGTTAACTTGATGGTATGTTCACTAAGTGTCTTGTCACATTTCTGTGGTTTGTTGTATATAAAATCCCTCATGCTAGCTTGTGAACTGCTAGCGGTAGCTCACTAGCTAGCATTAGCATTGGTGATAGCTTCGGCGTCTCTCCCTCCAGCTCATTGGGGTGTTTCTATGGCGGCTGGTCTCTTGTAGATCCCGCACTGCTGTTGTAAACCAGCTTTGCCTGACACTACCTACACCCAGCAGTAGCTCCAGTTAGAGAAGCTGTCACACCGTGCTCCACTCGTTATTAGCTGCCTTTGCGTCCCGAGTAAACTTGAACGCAGCACTGGCTGTGGCTGCAGGTCTTTTTTCTTTTAATCATCGTTAATGTTGCTCCGCAGTATCCATTATGTATGTGGATAACTGCACTAGAGGGAATATTTAGTTGATATTATCTGAAGCTTTCAGGCAACATCATCACTCCAAAAAATATATATTGTAGCGTCGAGCGGCGACTTCAGGCAAGAAGACGAGGCAGAGATTGTTCTGTTGCTCAACCCAGCTTTATTGTGAACACAACTAGGCACAGGGAACATTCACACACCAACACCGAGACAAACTAATGCCGCCGTAGGCCCCAGGTCACTCCCCCAGCAACCCCCCTGGCACATGGTCCGACAGGACGTGAAAATAAAAGTAACACAAATGACCCCACAACACAGTGACAAAAAGGCAGAACACAACGATAAATAAAGGAAACCCCAGGAACACACAGAACCCCCACAAATGGTCCCAAAGGTCCAGAACGGGGAGCTCCCAGCATGCCCCGCAGCTCTCCGGAACAGGCTGTCTTGGCGTAGCGTCTTCTAGCGACCCCCCGTGGTCGCTACACAGCCCCCACCCAATGGGTTTAACGTCCCCGAAAGCCCGTTAGTCCCAGGAACAAAGGTCTTCAAAAGGGGCCAACAGTCCAGGCCGCCTCTGGCGGCGCAAAGGGTGACACCCACCGACACCGGTCCCAGCCGGGGGTCCGCGTCAACAGTCCCAGGTCTTTTATTGCCAGCTCCCCCACCCCCCCCTGCCCCCCAGGTGGCTCCAAATGCCGGTACGGGGAGAGCCAGTTACGGTGAAAGGCCACCATGCGCCTGCGCCTCCTGACTCGCCCTGGTCTCACTCCGGCGGACCACGGACAGGAGACACAGCGGTGAACATGATGCTACGGCACCCCACAGCGTCGGGCCCCCACCGAACCATAGGCCGCGTGCAGGACCCGGGAGGCGCGCCGACAGTCTTTGCCGCGGGCCGCAAAGATGTCTCGATGCCGGCCCAGTGTGTTCATTATTGTGTGACTGTTTATCTTTCTTTCTTCATCTCTCTCTCTTTCTCCTCGTGCGCTCCTGTGCGCACGCTCACGAGCACGTGCTTCCTCCTCATATCAGACTCACAAGATGCCGGCTAGCCATGCATCTGCGTTTGAGATAGGAAGATGGGCTCATCTTAAGCTGCAGTTAGGCTTAAGGCCTGCAGGGCCTTGAGAACTCTCTACTAGGTGGTGAATGCTTGGCAGCTCTGCTCCTCCTTTCATCTGAGTGTCCAAGAGCAAAACGCCTTGGTTTTTAGCAGTCCCCCGATCCTCTTTAACAGTGGTTTAACAGTGTACAGACCCCATAGCTACTCTAGCCTTTTCATTCGTGAATTTTTAGAACTTTTATCAATAATTCATTTTAAATATTGCATAATTTTAATAACTGGTGATTTTAACTTACATGTTGATAACATCTCAGACTCAATGTTCAGAGAATGTTTAAACCTTTTAAACTGTTTAGATTTTAAACAGTATGTCATGCAGCCAACTCACAACAGAGGACACACTCTTGGAGTCTTTCCATCGGTGTGTCCTCTGTTGTTGATCTGGCTGTCTGACCACTATTGTGTGTTTTTTAACCTCACCAGTTTTACCCAGCAGGAAGCCCCGGTGAGAACGGTGAGGAGACGCTACCTAACTTCTGAAGTGGCTGCAGATTTATAGAGATTTTACAGAGCACTCCTGCTGTGATTTTACCTGCACCCTGTGATTTTATCGTTGATGATTTTAACAATACACTGAAGTCCAGCCTGGACTCAGTAGCTCCACTAAAACAATCAAAAGACCCAAACCCCCGTGGAGAAAAAATAATAACATCAACAAACTGTAAAGAAACTCCAGGAGAGCAGAGAGAAGGTGGAGGAAATCCAAGTTGACTGTGCATTACAAGATCCTGCATCAACAACTTGAAATTTACAATAATACAGTTAAACAGGCCAGAACTTCCCACTTCTACCAACTCATCTCAGAAAATGAAGACAACCTCTTCTCTTCTCTTACTTGTAACACCCGCCAATGTAATAATGCCCACAAACGTAACAAACCACAAACGTTATAAAAATATGCAGCTTTTAATGGAATAATCCTGCAAATGTAATACATTTTCCACAAATGTAATAGCCGCTGCCTACTGCAAATGTAACACGCAATTTCCCACAAATGTAATAACTGTTACGTTTGTAGAGATTTATTACGTTTGTGGGGAAATGAAAATCTTCAACTTTCAATGTAGTAATAACTTCCCACATATGTAATAATGCAATGAATAATTGTTGCTGCTGCTGTTTGATTGTTGTTGTTCTTACCTACTAATAGCCTACTGACCGTGGGTACGGAAAAGCTCTCTCTCTTTGGTTTCAGTGGTAAATAATCAAATTAGTAAACCTTGAAATTCTTGCCTAGACTGATAAGTGCTATGTTTACTAATGAGCAATAAATCAAATGTTCTTCTCTTTCTTTCATACTTGGTGGGGGTTAACCCTAACCTTGAAATCTGGTTAGTCAAAAACAAAAACAATGTCAACTAAATAAATAAATGAATAAATACATAAATAAAATGGGCCTACTGAAATGTCAAGGTTGCCACATACAACATAGCAATATAGGCTAGCTAACACAGACACACATGCCTGTAATGAATTTGAATTGAATTGAATTGTGTCAGATCTTGCTTATTAAGGCTATTTCTAAGTGTTGTATTTGCAATTATTCGCGTTTTCTCAACATCTTTATTGAAAAAAATGGATGAGTGAATTATACGCTTTCAAACTCTAAAAGGCTGAAGGCTAGCAAAGAGGTTGATGAAAAAAAAAAGAATGCACAGGCTTCAAGGGGCCAACTGGATATTCCTTGTAAATTCCTTATCCTCACTAAGCAGCAGGTATGTCTGAACTATTAGAATAAATCAAAATATGAATAATCTATGCATTTCATAAACAAATTAAATATAGCCTACAAATAACAATGGAATGTTTCTGGGACTAAAGAGGATAAGTGTGATAGCATAGGCTACTTCCAAAATAAATCCTTCACTCTGTAGTGGCCAAGAGTGAGGCATGGTAGGGTCATCCACGCTTTCATCCATTTTTTGTTCTTGGCAAAAAGTTCTTTGAGACGTTGTGCCAAACCGCTGTTCCGACCAGCTGCTTTGTATACTTTCATAACACTGATAACTGTGTCATGATTTTGAGATAAATCAAGATGCTCAGACAGAGGAAGCCTAATATAGATCGAGGGAAGGTGTCTTCTAGTTAACTCTCTAAACTGTAGAGACACTCGATTGAATGTGCCGATCATGGACATGTCCAGATTGAGGGTGAGTCTAGTAATCATGGATATAATTTCTTCTGGAAGAAACGGTATAGCTTCTTCAGGAATACCAGACCTTTCAGCAGACCTCTTGGCCACTACAGTGGGAGGTTATTACAACATTGAAAGTTGAAGATTTTCACTTCCCCACAAACGTAATAAATCTCTACAAACGTAAGTTATTACATTTGTGGGAAATTGCGTGTTACGTTTGTAGTAGGCAGCGGCTATTACGCTTGTGGAAAATGTATTATGTTTGCAGGATTATTACATTAAAAGCTGCATATTTTTATAACGTTTGTGGTTTATTACGTTTGTGGGCATTATTACATTGGCGGGTGTTACCTTCAGTATTTTAACAGGCACTGATTTAATTGAACCTCGCTGAGTTGAATTGTAAAATGAAAAAAATTACCATTGTGAGTTCACGTTATGGTGACTTGAAGTATTCGTGAGGAGAAACATTACATTTTCAGGTGAAAACATTATTTTTTTGGTAAATAGTTTGACGACTTGTGTTTTTGATTTGAGCAAGTGGGAATGGAATAAGACTGTGTGTGTGTGTGTGTGTGTGTGTGTGTGTGTGCGTGTGCTATGTTCATAGAAGTGAAGCCATACCCACTAACTGTGCAGTATAAATCTCAATGATTGCAATGACACACACATAATAGAGGAGATTCAACTTCCTGTCTGTATCAGAGGTCAGTATCAGGTCGTTCAGCTTCATGAATTCAAACCATACATTTTAATATCTGTATCTTTCATGTGTTTTATGCATTTGATGCTTGTTGTCTGGTATGTCTTTATCTTTGGAGGACAAACAGGATGCAGTCATGAATGTGACAGACGCTGATGTGAACATGACGGCTCCGCTGGACTCCTGGATTTCGCTGAATGACGTTGTGAGCAGGAGCACAATCGTAGTGATTCTCGGTATCATGATCAACTACATCAATGCCACAATGGTGCATACTTTCAGCAAACATTATGTAAGTATACACTTATTTCATTGTCTGAACAAGAACTTTGGTCTTACTAACTGAACCTAATATGACACGTGCTTAATAAATATGTGAAACATAAAGTTAGAATATGTTCTTGCATTGCTTTAAGTGGTGGTAACTAAATGTGTTTCTGATTTTCACTTTGACATTCTATAGACCAACAAGCAACAATACCAAAATTGGTATGAATAACACCGACATCATTATTCATCTTTATGCTCAAGTGTTTGTTGTCATGAATGTTAAACATAGAAACCTTTATTTTTATATTATTTATGAGTATAATCATGGTTTTCTACACAAATGCACATTCTCAGTGTACTGTACTGATATCTACAAATTTACTTGATTGAAGTTTCATATACGTAGAATACTAATCCTTGGTAGTATGTAGCTGAGTTTTAATTAAAGATGGGACCAGTAATGTAGAAGACAGCTGTTATCTGACGTGCCTTATGATGTGGGATTGCCCTTTGGTTTGACAGTTCTTGGTTTATTAAATATCTGCTTTAGGATAATTTTCTTGTCTCAGTTCACATTTTGGTATTGAATGATTTCTCCATAACCAGGCTAGACTAAACTTCTCCTGTGGATTCATTATTTTCTAGCATTTTTCTCTGTTAGTTTCATCTTCTTGTACAAAACACCAATGTTTATCTTAGGGACCCAGGCAGGAGAAGTCTATGTTTGTCTTTTTGTTTTCTTTTGTAACCCATACAAATGTTTCATATGTTTTTTTTTTCAAGCAAAATATATAATATATTATCATCAACATTATATTTGTTTTTGTTCATATTCTTATTTGCATACACACTAACACACACACACACACACACACACACACACATATATATATATATATATATATATATATATATATATATATATATATATATATATATATATATATATATATAAAGAAAACAAATATTTAGTAGTGCTGTCAAACAATAATCAGATTAATTAATTGCAGGGTAGCTGTGGAATAATGTGGATGAGTCATGATTGACTCAATCACAGTGTTGATGTTACATGATGTGTCAGTGAGAACTTTCATGCTAATTATCTATAAATGATGTAAAAGTTGTTTGCAGTGAAAATGATTTTTGTGTCATCTTGATTTATTTCAGATCTTTAAGACAAATCCTCGTTACATCCTCTTCATTCATCTGGTGCTGAACGACATGATCCAGCTGACAGTTGTCATCTCCCTTTTCCTTCTGACCTACATCTTCAACACCATATATGTGCTATTATGTGCTCTCTTTATCCTTCCATCTGTGCTCACCACACAAAACACACCTCTCAATCTCCTTTTCATGGCGGTCGAGTGCTATATCTCCGTCTGCATCCCCCTGCGTTACAACCAATTATGTACAGTAAAGCGGACGTACGCAGTCATCGGCACAATCTGGGCAGTAAGCTGTCTTTCTGTCCTGCCAGACATGATCGTCCTGTTGACCACCGAGTCTCAGCAGTTCCTCTTGAGCTTGGTGATCTGCCACAGGGACACAGTGTTCAGGAGCAGCTACATTAGAAATAAGAGGGATGGCACTCACATTGCATTCCTTGTGATAGTTTGGCTCACTCTCTACTACACATTCTTCAGAATTCTGTTTGTGGCCAAAACTGCAGATGTGAATGCAAACAAGGCCAGAAACACCATCCTGCTTCACGGTTTCCAGGTGTTGCTGTGCATGACTGTCTATGTGCAGCCTATGTTCACTCAATTCTTGTTATCTCTCTTCCCTAGACAGAGGGGTTTGGTTTTTTTTACTGTTTTTGTCATCAGTCAAATCCTTCCTCGCTTTTCAAACCCCATCGTTTACGGTGTGCGGGATACAACTTTCAGGAAGTACTTCAAAAGATATCTCAGCTGTGGGGTCACAAGGCATGTTCATCCTCAGACGGAATTCAAGTTTTAAAACAGGTCTGACTTTCTTATTTATAACCACGTGTTTTTCTTAAAACACATGTTGATTGATTCCATTCAAATTCTTGTGTGTTTTCTTTACTCGCTCTTCATTAACTTGTTTTGGTGAATTGTATGTATGTGTGTCTGTGTGATGGGGTTCTTTCCACACGTTTCAAAAACAATATAGCATAGTTGAGGTTGACTGTTTCATAAAATTTTGTTTATTGAACAAAAAAATGTTTCCGAGGTTGAAAAATGAAACAAAATAAAGTATTTACAGAGTCACTTGAAGTTGTGATCTTTCCTGAGCTCTTCCAACGCTGCTCGATTGAGAAAACACAAAGAAAGAACAATGTGTTGACCCATCCAGGCTTCTTGGTCTGGTTGGAGCTCAACATCAGCTCCCTCCTCCAGACAAAAGAACGCCACCAAGTTGGAGTTGAGGGCGCATAGGGAGGAGGGGCGTGGGGTGAGTGGGCCCAGAGCCAGATTAAGGCACCGACGTGCCCCTGGGCAAGTTCTTTCAAAGTGCCCCCTCTAAGCTAAAATTCTGACGCCTGCAAAATCCTAAAGCACTTATTGCCCCCGAAAACACACATTTAGTGTCAGAACAGGAGCAAGTACCCTGGTCTAAGCTGATCTATGAGCCCTCTGGTTGCATAGAAAGTAACCCACTTTTTGACTCAAAGAAAGCAACCACTCTGAAAACTTTAAATACATACTTGTAAAAGTCTTGAATTTGGGTAAACATAAAAAGGAGGCTAAATAACAGGGACAGTGATACTGAGAGCAGTTCAAAACTTTTTGCTTTAATTATTTCATTGCAGTCACAGTTCATGGACAAAAGAAAAAGATAAAATCTGAAATAATCAGCAGTTTGCCTGAAAATGCTCAAAGCATTTTCATTACCAAACATAAAGTCGTTCTCACAACAAGAAAAAGGACGAGTGCAGAATTCTAAGAGCGACAATTATTTTTACATGTCCATGTTTAAGTGCAATTTTGCAGTACATAAAAGAAATATAATAATAATCTAATCTCGAGTTAACAAATTTATGGGAAACGCTCATAAGTACAAACAAAAAGCCCATGACATGTGGACCATTATTGTTTACAACCACTTTTTATCGGTTCAACCCGGTTACAAGAGTAACAAGTTCACTTCTTCTCTTACTGAAAAAACGCTGCATCGCATCATTGAGTATATCACCACATCCTGCTGGCTTTTTCTCACAACATGCAGAGAGAGCCTGCAGCCCTTCTTCTTCTGTGGTGTCTGTGTAAAATAAGGTTGAACATGCAAACAGCACACCTAGTGGCATGAAGTACAAATGCAGTCATGGCGTCGTACGTGTCAACTGCATGTAATGCATCACGTTGATGCAAGCCGAGTAGTCGTGGGGCCCCATTAGGTAGGTTCCAGACGTGTCACTGTAAATTATCCGGGGATTTCAAGTTGTGTCGCTGATATCCGCCGTCTGTCGGGGCCCTCCTACCAGCAACTAACCGCTGAGCACTCGGAAAGGGCCCCATGAGGGGGATTTTCCACTCGCTGTCATTGCAGCGTCTAGTGTAGTGCCTTTAATTTGTCATTGAAATTGACTGATGTCAGCTGTCCCTCGGGGCCCCCTTCAGCTCGGGGCCCTATGTGTAGCGGCGCCTCTGGCTGGAGAGAAGCAGCTGCTGCTCACTCAGCCTCGGATTTAAACAAACAAACAAACATACAAAAATCCTCGGCAGTGGATTTCACCAAAAGAGGGCCCGTGGGTTTTCATAACCCACCAACCCTATGTAAGTTACGCCTCTGCTCTGGTTATGCGGCTACTGCTGTGTGCCCCTGTAGGTCTTGGGCCCCTGGGCAATTGCCCAGTTGCCCTAATGGTTAAAGGGACTTAAGGCAAGATTTGTGAAAAACTACACATGCATTTCAACTTTATTCAATGCTAATGGGTCGTGAAGCATTAAAAACCTAAAATAACAGGCCAATCCGCATGTCTGTCTGTTGCCTTATTCAGGCTGTGTGCCAAATAATTTGTTGCTGTTCGGGGTCCAAATTTCCCACGCAATCGTGGGGATGTGACGTAAATTCACGCTGTATGCGCGTTGCCGAACAGGAAGAACATGGCCGCCCTGGACACAGACTCAAGCACTGCTGGGATCAGGGGCGGGCAGTGTTGCCAACTGGGTGACTTTCTCGCTAAATCTGGCGACTTTCCAAAGCCTCTTTTCGACTTTTTTTGTCAAAAGTAACTGGCGACAAATTTAGAGGCTTTTCCTGGTGCTCTGGAGACGTGACAGGACGTCTCCGCTGTCCTCAGCAAGCAGCGGGTGCTGCGTGAGCCCCTTCCCCATCCCAAAGCACTCACAGGCGGCCAGTCTCAGCAGCGCTCCCTGCTGAGTTGGGGCCGATTGGGTAAACGGCCCGGAGCTGCTCCACGGCGGCGACGGGAGAGCTCCAGCAGCCGCGGCCTGCTTCACGCGCCCCCGTGGTTATGCGGCGGGTCCCCGCGCGCTCCGTGGCCGGCACAGAGCGCGTCTCTGCCCGGGAGCGGAGATCCGGAGCTGCCGCGCCGCGGCTTGCTCCACGGAGGCGCGTGAAGTAGGCCGCGGCTTCCACGGGCCGAGTGGAGCTGCCCCACGGAGGCTGACGGGAGAGCTGCGGATCTCTGCTCCCGGGCGGAGACGCGCTCCGTGCCGGCCGCATAAACACGGAGGCGGAGAGGAGCTCCGCGACGGATTTAAAAATGAATCGTTAGATTAATCAATGCATCGAAGAACTATTTCCTAGATTAATCGATTGCAAAAGTAATCGTTTAACGCAGCCCTATTATCAGCGTTATCTTGTGAGTCAAAAAAACAAAAAATAAAAATATGACCGAAGCCGGGCAGGCACCCGAATAAATATTGGATATGCGTTTGATTCATGGAGGGAACTTCAGCTGCATTTGGGAGTGAAAATGGATGCTTATAAAAATCACATAATATGCACTGTGGTCCTGCAGTAATCCGCGATGTAGTAAACAGCAGGAGCATCCCTGGTGCAGCGCTGTGAAGACGGACATTCTGTAAAATGTTTGTGCGCGCTCCCGTGCCGCCTTGGCTGGTGGCTGCAGTTACCCGCAGCACCTATCGCGGCAGCACTGAGGTAAATTTTGAAAAGTTGCCTTCAGTCCCTTTAATCCGGCCTTGAGTGGGCCTGTGGAGGGGGGAGGCGTGGGGGGAGCAGGGGGGCATTAGGGAGTTCTACAAGTGGACTCAGTTACCTTGTTTTCTTGATGTGGGTTAGATTAACAGTGATCTGTAGTAGGCCTCTCCTGACAATGTTGTGTAATTTAATTCCTGGATTCTCAGTTTGCCCCAGTTCACTAACAGCTACCCACTGAGCAAAAAGACGTTGAATCAACGTCTTTTTAAGGTCATTGTTGGACGTCCCAGCAACGTCCCCACAAGGTGCAGAATGTAACGCCAGATGACGTCTTTTTTTTTTACGTAATTTCGACGTCGGGTATCGACGTCCCCAGGACCTTCAGACAAGGGCCAAAAAAAGCGGGGAAAATATAATTTAAATTGACCAAAATCTAATCACCAGGTTTACGCTCCCAATTCGAGGTATTTTCTTTCAGCCATTTCATCACAGACGGGTGACACACAAGATTCGAACTCACGACTTACTGTTGAGCGATCCTCAGCCTTACCTGTTGAGCTATTAGTTTATTGAGTACTTACTACACGGGAGGGTGACCACTATTTTACGGAAAACTACTTCTCCTGAAACACAGTGTAATACGCACGAAACAAAGTGGTGGTTTTAAAAATGTTTGTTTTGTGTTTCTCCAAAGTTCACAATTTCATGAAAATACGAACTAAATTTGACCGCTTGGGCTTCTCTTTTGTTCTCTTTTCGTTGTTTTTCAACTGATATATTTCAGGAAAATTTTTACAAGTCATGATTTTAAAAATACTGACGATTATACACATCTCAAGAATGTTGATATTTCAATGTTGAATCCACAGTGAGTTTACGACACAACTTCAACCATTCACTATAAACGTTGTTTTGAGTCCAAGGTTATTTTCCTATTACTTCATTTCAATCAATCAGCAGCAGATGCTAACTCGAAATGCATAAAGACGGCACCAACCTCCTGACAAGCCAAGGTACAGCAAAATTCACAGGTACAGGAAACTACGATCACAATCCAATTCTTTTTAAACAGATTTTATTGCAAAAACTTCACAGTACTCAAAATACCGGACCAGTGACAAATCTGCAGCTAAGTCTTCCTCCCATCCGCTGTCCCAGCATGCTATGGTGCTGATTGCCCTCAAAAGGGACTGTGACCGGCCGGTCCAAGGTGGCTCCAGACTACCGTCGGTCCACAAAACAGGAATCAGGGTTCCCCGACAACCGCTGGACCAGCGATTAAGGGAAAACACTTAATTAGCCCGACAGCAGCGTCTCCAGCTCCGTGGCTTTCGCAGTAAAGTGTATGCATCTGACACACCTCCACTTCCGGGTTCACTCAGTCAAGTTAATATACATTATGGCAGCCAATAAGTGAACACAGACACAGAACTTCCTCTCTGTCGCCCTTCAAAATAAAACAAAAATGAAATACACCAAAACCCATTTCATACATAATACGTCATTCATCATCTCGTTCAGATGATAAACATTTTTAATCAAGGAAAATAAAGTTTCTCCGACTTTCAAATGTTCAACCGCATGTAGATGTCGATATTGGGTCCTAATTTCAACGTCCAGATCTTCAACGTCATCTCGACGTTGAAATTGGGTAATAATAAGACGTCCAAATACCGCACCTATTTTGGACGTCCAAAATAGGTCTATAATTGGTCTTGGACGGACCGACGCAATATGGACATGATCTGGACGTCCATACGACGTCCAATGTTTAAGGGGTATATTCTCTAACAAAAGTCCGTAGGATGCCCGCTGAGAGGAGACAGCAGTACGGTGTCAGTGTGTGCGTTTGTGAACACGCATTCACTGCGCTCAGGCGGTAACATCAATTAACAACGTGCAACGGAACAACTTTACAGTTCTGAGTTCAGCACTCACAAACAACAAGCTTGGAAACCATCACACTTCTGTCTCAGCCTTCCTAGGCACCAACCTCACCACACCTCCCCAGGGAGGCGTTCAGGAGGCATCCTAAAGGGGTGCCTGAGCCACCTCAGCTGGCTCATCTCGATGTAGAGGAGTAGCGGCTCTACTCTGAGCTCCTCCCTGGTGACTGAGCTCCTCACCCTATCTCTAAGGGAGCGCCCAGCCACCCTACGGAGGAAGCTCATTTCAGCCGCTTGTATCCAGGATCTTATCCTTTCGGTCATGACCCAAAGCTCATGACCATAGGTGAGAGTGGGAAAATAGATTTAACAGTAAATCGAGAGCTTCGCCTTTTGACTCCGCCCCTTCTTCACCACAAAAGACCAGTACAACGACCGCATCTATGCAGCCACGGCACAGATTCGACTGTCAATCTCACGTTCCATCCGTCCCTCACTCGTGATCAAGACCCCAAGATAATTAAACTCCTCCACTTGGGCCAGAGTCTCTCCACCGACCTGGAGAGGGCAGGCCACTGTAACATATATGTACCCTTGTATTAGGGTTGCCAACTCCCAGAGATTGAAATAAGGAACGCCTCTCGCGGGCAGCTGAAAAAAACAAGGTTTTTGGGGGGTGAAAAACGCATATATAACAGCATTTTGCCACAGTTATACCTATTACAGACTATAAAAACACATTAGGCTACTGCATCACACCTACAGTAGAAAGACTGCAATAACTCATGATCAGCTTGATCAGTTTGTATTTGAGGCCTACAGTGAGACAGTTATCATTCAAGTATCATCATCATGGACAGCAGCTCTCAGCCACTGAACCGGACGGTAGAGCAGCTCAGCAGCTCCTTCAGAGGAGACTGAGACCCTCAGAGCAGGAAGGAGCTACCACAGGTCTCTCATCCCCACCGCTGTCAGACTGTACAATTCTACTGTGTAGAATATAACCTAATCCTGGACATTATTATAATATCCTGCACCCGCCCTTTCAGAAATTCAGCGACACTTTATCATCCATTCACTCTGCTAAAACATATTGTATGTATTATATCATACTGCATCATATATTGCATATTGTATTGTATATATTGTATATTTTATACACACATATATATGTATATATATATATATGTGTGTGTGTGTGTGTGTGTGTGTGTGTGTGTATATATATATATATATATATGTATATCCTGTTACATTTTTAAGATTCAGGTTGTACATACAGTTAAATCTTCATTGTCTTTAGCTTCTATTGTCCATCCTAGTATGATTTGCACTATAACTTGTTAATTATTGCACCATGCATTACTTTTGCACCCCGCTGTGGGTTCTATGAGCCTATACACCTGTAAATTTCTCCACTGTGAGATTAATAAAGTCTTCCATTCCTATTCTATTCTATATTTATTGCTAAATGTGCAAAATATCATCAAACAGCTGCTGTCTCTTCTGGATTTTAACGTGTTCTTTTTTTTTTCAACTAAAAAAGTGCAAAATCAAAACTGAAAAACCTTCTAAACAAAAAAACCAACAAGGTTCCGTTTCTAAACTGAACACACCACAGTCTGCAGTAGCAGACATACATCAATGAACTAAACATGATATATCCGATATGGAAACGGCACAAACTTACGTGTCTCTGGAAGCCATGATGCGCGTTGCTGTAATGTTTTGATTTACTTCTTCCCATGCGCTCTGTGACCAAACTGACTACTGGCCAATGAGCTGCCGTAGCCTCCAAGGAACGGCCTTTTTTTGACCAATGAGATAAGAGTGATTCTGTGTTGTCGAGCCATCTCTGTCAGCTCATTGGTCACAGAACGTCAGAGAGCCGCTGAACAATTTACCGTAAGTTTTCAAAAAAAAGCGCATGTTCCATTGCTCACGTTTTGACTCTCACAAAAATACGGAACAAAGTGCGTTCCTTTTCAGCTCAATACGGAACGCACACTTTTACATCCAAATACGGAACGATTCCGTTTTTCAAGGAACGGTTGGCAACTCTACCTTGTATATTTATGTTGAGTAATTTAGCTGCCTCAGAAAAAAGGAAAAAATGAAGGAACTGTTAGGCCAGATCAGAAGCTCTAAATTCGGCTGGGAGCCGAGGGTGAGTAAAAGCATGGACACAAACACAGGAGTGCAAGTGAGGAACGTTTACTTGCAAAGTAATTTGAATGCAAAAATGTATATTTAAACAACACAAAAGTGCACAATAAAAATAAAAGAAAACGCCAATAAATCAATAAACCAAAAATTAGTCAGTCGTGTTGGTCTTTAAAGGTGTAATACAGGATTTTGATTTCTGGGTGGATCACCTAAATAACTGGTGGGTCTGTTTGTCAATCATTCTGACGAGCTGGTTTCGTAAGGCGGTTCTACGTGCTTGCACCCAATAAGCTGCTCCCTTTTGCGCATTCGCATTCAGAGTGTTTATGTAGCCGGTGAGCTTCTGAGTTAGTACTTACTGATGGCGAGTCTGACATAATGAAACTGTAACTGTTTCAGAAAACAAGATTTATGTATGAGTGAGGCCGATCGCAGAAACTGTAAACAGAGCCGTGCAAGTCCGGAGAAGAGGAGATCGCGCTCGCACTCTTCTGCGTTTCCTGGGAGAAGCAGGAGAGCCGGGCAGATGGTCTGGCGCATGCGTGTTGTTCAAAAAGTGAGTAACAGACGTTTGGCTTCGTCTTTTCGAGAAAATCCTGTATTATATCTTTAAGTGTCTTTGTCTCTCAGTCTTTCAGTGTTTGTTCAATGTCCAGTGTGTCTACCAGGATCTTTCTGGGGTTTGGCTCGCCATCAAATGCAGATAATTGATCCTCTTCTGGAATCCACGAATCTGCAATCCAGTGGATTACACAAATCCAAAAAACCCAATTACTATAGCTCTCTCTCTCTCTCTCTCTCTCTCTCTCTCTCTCTCTCTCTCTCTCTCTCTATATATATATATATATATATATATATATATATATATATATATATATATATATATATTTAATTTCACCCAAAAAAAAAGCTTTTTAGTGCATATTGAATAACTAGGTTCACAAGTATCCAGAAATACACATAATAAAGATTACAGTACATGTGAATGCACTTACAGTTACAATAATTGATCTACAATGGGTTGAACAGCAGATCTCCACATGGAGCTAACATAAAATAACATTGCTAACAACAATACATACATACAACTCACACAAAAGAAACTTTACCACTCTGCAGCCAGGATATAACATAAACCTTGGGATGACAATCACTGTTGTGGGTTATGAAACCATAGCTAACCCCCTTCAGTTCGAAAAGAAGCTTTTTTTGTGATAAAAATGCTCTTACAGTAAGCTAGCAGAGTTAGCATTTAAGCTAGCAGAGTTAGCATTTAAGCAATCAGAACGGTTAGCATGCTAACAAGTTACATAGACACAAACAAGGTAATTACTCACCATGCTGATTAGCAGGTGTAGCACTGCTGCTCTGAGCTCGTGGGTTCATAGCCTTTGGCTCAATATCTTAAAATTTCACAAACAAACAGTCAGTAGACTTACATGTACATCAGGCTGCGCACCTCTGGCTGACGTCACTCCGGTGAGTGTTTTCCGTGTTGGTGAAGCTTGCTGAAGCTTGCGAGCGACTGAAGTGCTTGCTGTCTCTCTCTTGCTATTACTGTTAATTACTTTCGCCCCCGATTGACCAGTGATCTCTCGTGAATTACATTTTTTCTCCGCCGTTAGCGCCACCGGCATGCTAACTAGCTTAGCGTGCTAACTAGCTTGGTCCGCCGGGACAGCTATGGTGTCCTCCCCTCTGTCTTCTTTTCTTTCCTGCTCAGTGTGCCGTATGTTGAGTCAGAACCCTGCCTCCCTTGACGATAGGGGTATTTGCGTAAAGTACAGTGTATTGACAGCGCTGGAGGCCAGGGTAACCGAGTTAGAGGAGCGGCTGCACAGATGTGAGGGGCAGGGCAGCGCTAGCTACAGCGAGGTAGCGGCAGGGCTCGCAGCCCGCTCCTGCAATGAGAGGAGTGCAAGCCTAGCCCCGCAGCATGTCCTGAGCAGCCGGGGCAAGACCAGGACCGGTTTGTGACAGTCCGGAGGAAGGCTAGTGCTAAGCACCGCCACGTAGCACCCAAGAACCGCTTCACGTCTGCAATAGGTTCTCTCCCCTCAGCGACGACACACTGGCTGAACTGGACACGCTGGTGATTGGCAGCTTTATAGTTAGAGATGTGAAGCTGCCAGCGGTGAAGGTTAGGTGTTACCCGGGGGCCAGAGTGGGTGACATCGAGGGGAACCTTAGGCTTTTAAAACAGGAAGGTAGGAGATTCCGTCGAGTCGTGATTCACGCAGGCGGTAATGATGCCCGGCAGAGACAATCAGGGGTGCTCAAATTACAAGTAGCCTCGGTGTGTGAATTGGCTAAGTCGATGTCTGATGCTGTAATATTCTCTGGTTCCCTGCCCAATTTGGTCAATGATGAAATGTATAGCCGACTTTCATCATTCAATCGCTGGTTGTCTAGATGGAGTGAAGAAAACTGAGTTATTTTTCTAAACAACTGGTGCACCTTCTGGGGAAAGCCTGGGCTCATCCGCAGGGACGGCATCCACCCAACTTTGGATGGTGCAGCCCTTTTAGCTCACAATATGGCTGATCGGCTTCGTACCCTAAATTGACAATCCAGCTATGAGCCCCGGGCGCAGAGCAGTCGTGTAGAACGCTCCTCTGTTGATCTTGTTGATCCCGTCACTAATCCTGCTCCCGGATTTTTACAAGTCAAGCATGGAGGTTTACCTAGGCAAACAGAGACTGTGTCTGTCCATAGTGCTCAAAGCATCAGAAAAAAGTCAGTGGGTAAAAAGCTTAACACCTGTACGAGACAGAATAACTTTTCGAGTAGGAAATACATAAAATGTGGTCTACTAAACATTAGAGCAATCTCCACTAAATCTCTGTTAGTTAATGACCTTATCGGTGACAATAACATTGATCTCCTTGCTCTAACAGAAACTTGGCTTTAGCAAGATGACTATGTGAGGCTCAAAGAATGTACCCCTTCAACCTATGTTAATTTCCAAACAGCTAGATCAACAGGTCGAGGTGGAGGTGTGGCAGTGATATCGCACTCCAGTCTTCTTCTTAAATCCAAAACTAATGTTAAATTCAACTCTTTTGAAAGCTTAATACTAAAGCTTACTTGTCCAAATTGGAAGAATCAAAAAGCTGTGCTATTAATTATTGTGTATCAACCTCCTGGTCCTTGCTCTGACTTTTTAACTGAGTTCTCAGAGTTTTTAAGCAATATAGTATTGGCTCATAACAAGATCCTTATAATAGGTGACTTTAACATCCATGTGGATGATTCTGGTGACAGTTTGAGTAATGCGTTTATTGCAGTATTAGATAGTATCGGTTTCACTCAAAATGTTGATGAATCCACTCATAGTCACAAGCACACCCTGGATCTGGTTTTAACATATGGGATAGAGGTCAGTGACCTAAATGTTCTCCCTCAGAACCCCATACTCTCAGACCATTTCTTAATTACTTTTCAGGTTTTGATTGAAGACTACTCTGCTCAAAAAGATAAAATTCAGCTGATACGGACATTATCTGAAAAATCTGTGGCTCGGTACAAAGAATTGATCCAGCCTGCATTTGCTGCATTATCTTGTGAACTCACAGAAATGAGCTTATTGACCAGTGGTGATAATAGTGATCAGTTTGTTGACAGTGCTATGCACTCACTAAAATCTGCCCTTGATGTAGTGGCCCCGTTGCAGCTGAAAACCAATCCAATTGGAAATGCAGCTTGCTAAGTTATAAACAAACTCTTTTTAAAGCCAAGCCATTATATTACTCTTGTTTAATAGAAATAAACAAAAATAACCCTCGGTTTCTGTTCAACACTGTAGCCAGACTGACAAACAGTCATACTGTAGTGGAACCAGTAATCCCAGAATCTTTAAACTGCCATGACTTTCCTTAATTCTTTAATGATAAAATCATAACCATCAGTGGTAAAATCAATGAAGCGCTTTCCTCAGATCAAGCTCAGGGAAACCAGCCACTGCTGCCACCTGAAATACCTGAAATGCTAGATAGTTTCTCACCAGTAAATGGGGCTGAGATTACTTCGACTGTAATGTCTTCTAAAACTTCGACCTGTCTCCTAGATCAAATTCCAACTAAGCTTTTCAAAGATATTCTTCCAGTTATTTTAAATACGATCATAACTATAATAAATAAGTCTCTAGAAATTGGCTATGTGCCACAGTCATTTAAATTCGCAGTAATCAAACCACTGCTGAAAAAACCTAATCTTGATCCTGATATTCCAGCCAACTACAGACCGATATCAAATTTGCCTTTTATTTCAAAAGTCCTGGAAAAAGTCGTGGTTAAACAGCTTTGCCGCCACCTACAGGACAATAGTTTATTTGAGAAATTTCAGTCAGGATATAGAGCTTATCACAGCACTGAGACTGCGTTAGTTAAAGTCACTAATGACTTGCTATTGGCGGCTGACGCAGGTCTAGTCTCAATCCTGGTTCTCTTAGACCTCAGTGCAGCTTTTGATACAATTGACCTCAATATTCTCCTGCGGAGGTTAGAATGTGAGGTCGGCATCAGAGGAAAAGCCCTCTGCTGGTTCAAATCCTATTTATCTAATAGGTACCAATTTGTTCACGTTAACCAACAGTCCTCACTGTGCTCCCAGGTCAGTTATGGGGTTCCTCAAGGATCCGTGCTCGGGCCAATTTGATTTCTGTTGTATATGCTTCCTTTAGGGAACATAATTAGAAGTCACGATATCAATTTTCATTGTTATGCAGATGACACACAATTGTATTTACCTGAAACCTGAACAAACTAATAAAATAGACAGACTCAGTGACTGTATCAGAGAAATTAAATCCTGGATGACTACGAACTATCTCCGTCTTAATCCTGGCAAAACAGAGGTCATTATACTAGGCCCCCATAAACTGAGAGAGTGCCTATCTGAACAGATTATCACCTTAGATAATGTCAGTGTATCCTCCTTCTCTACTGTCAGGAACTTCGGGGTCTTATTTGATCAGGATATCTCCTTTAAAGCACACATCAACCTGGCTTGTAAAACAGCATATTTCCACTTGCGCAACATAGCTAAAATAAGAAACATTCTACCTAGAAGCGATGCAGAAAAACTCATCCATGCATTTGTTTCTACTAGACTGGACTACTGCAACTCCCTTCTTGCAGCCTGCCCAAAAAGTGCATTAAAAAACTTTCAGTTGGTTCAAAATGCGGCCGCCAGATTATAAACTGGAACTAGAAGACGTGAACACATTACTCCCGTTCTAAAATCTCTTCACTGGCTTCCTGTCGAGTTTAGAGTTAGGTTTAAAATCCTTCTCCTGACTTACAAAATCCTAAATGGGATGGCTCCGACCTATCTCCAAGATGCTTTAACGCCTTATCAACCAATCAGAGCACTTCATTCTCAAAATGCAGGGTTACTGGTGACTCCTAGAGTCTCTGAATGGACACTAGGTGGAAGAGCCTTTAGCTATCAGGCACCGTTTTTATGGAACCAGCTTCCAAGTGGTGTCAAAGAGGCAGACACAGTCTCCACATTTAAGGTTAGGCTCAAGACGTTTCTTTTCGATGCAGCCTATGATCAAGTCAGCTCGGGATTCTAAACTAAACTAAACTAAACTAAACTAAACTAAACTAAACTAAACTAAACTAAACTAAACTATACTAACTAAATACTAGTTTAAATACTAAACTATCCACAAAGCTGCCCTAGGAGCTAGAATGCTGTGGGAAGTACGGTGCACTGAGCCCTATCCTCTAATGTCTGAATGTTATTCCCTTTAGTCCGTTCATTGCTTTTCACCTGTTGTCCCCCCCTTCGAGGGGGAGTCTTCTCGAGTTTCAGTTGCTGACTCCACTATTACAAGGGCCTACGAACAAGCTCCGTCCGCACTGGGAGGACACTCCTGTCGGTGCTGCCCGCGGACTGGCTTCGGTTCTACTTCTGGGATCCGTGGTTCTTGTGCTGGACCGTCCAACGGACTGTACTCAACATAGTCCTCGGCTTTATTTCTTATTGTCTCATGCTAGCTGTTGCCAAAGCTGTCCGTCCCTCGGAGTGGGATCCCTCCATACTGTGGTTCTCCCCAAGATTTCTTCATTTCCCACTGGGTTTTTGGAGTTTTTTCTTGCCGGATGTGAGGGTCAAAGGCGGTGAAAACCAAACTTCAAACACGCCATAAAGCAGAAGCAGCACACATTCAGTACAGGTTAAAAAGTAAAATAATAATAATAATAATAATAAAAAATCCCTTACAGAATATCTAATAATATCCCCCCTTGTGGGATTAATAAAGGATTATTAACTTTGGATAACTCCGCTGGTCCATCCTGCCACGGAGAGGAGGCAGTTTTAACAGTGCGCAAAGACGCACCGCTGCTGCAGAGCAGCTTCAGATCCAGCGGGGGAAACGCTGCTGTTCAGCCCTGAAAAGATGTGGGACTTTATTTTGTCCTGTGCTGTTTTACACAATGTTGTACTGGCCGATAGAGTTACTTTTGATGCGCCGGCGCCACGAGAGGAGCTGATGTGGGAACCAGCAGGACTTGAAGAACCGCGACTGACACGTAAATAAACTCTAAAGTTTAGCAAATTATTTATTTAATCAGTGATGTGATGCCAGAAGCCTAGAAAATAATATTAGCTAAAGGGAGATTAAACACAGACAGAGGACGTTTAGCCAAACATTTTATTTAGACTTCTATAAATTGTGTTTAATTTAAGAAGCACCGGGAGCGGGGGGCACACGCCGTCCTCGTGGACTGAGTCCCGGGTCCGCACCGTCCTGCGTCCTACTCGGTCCGGGGTCCTGCTCAGGACCGGGTCCGGTGCTGGGTGTGTGTGTCTCGGTGGGACCGTCCCCGCTGTGGGGAGGAGACCTGGCTACGGTGCCGCTGATGTCTGGCTCTGTGACATAATTAAATGAAACAATAAAAATCTGATCTATATAACGTGAGTCCGCCTCATTATTTGTAATATCAGTAAAATAATATAATGATGTAATATCGGAGGAAAGCAGTAGTAGGATATGGTTTTGTTGACATCGTTTCTGTTGTTACAACACGGGACACAGCACTGCACCATCGCGCCTTTGGACACGGAAGTGACGTTTTCAGCTTCGATGACGTAGCTACTAGCCATCCCCATAGGTGTTTGTCTTGGTGAAGTTTGGATCTCAAACGACGAACGCGTAAGCATTGGTTTGATCTCTCTACGACATTTCTACAGATCATGGCGGCTATTTAAATGTTTCTAGGTGGTGCTAGACAGCAGATGGGATTATGGGGTTAATTTTTCCTCACATCCTCACGGCTCCGTGAGGATGTGAGGAGGAAGTGGCCCGCGTAGTGCCGGTTGATCCACCACCACAGAGCGCCAGCGGACTCAGCGCTGTGCGTCACGCAGTTTCTGGCAAAGAATGAGATGAATCTCCTCTCCCAGTCGCCTTATTGGCCAGATGTAGCCTCGAGTGACTTTTTCTTGTTCCCCAAGTTGAAGAAAGAGCTGAAGGGACAGCGGTTTGCAGATGTGGAGGAGGTGACAGAAAAATCGCAGCCGGCAAAAAATGGCACAATTTCTCACGGGTGTCACGACACATTCGTGAAGTGGGAGACACGGCTGGAGCGCTGCATTAATGCGGATGGAGGTTATTTTGAAGGCGACGGTGGTGTTTTATTTTGAAATGTCAGAAATAAAAAGTTACAGTCAAATTCCGGGATCTTTTGGGTACTCCCTCGTATATGAGTATATTGTTCTACTTCATTCTATAAACAACATGAAAACTGTTTAAACTGAACTTATCATTTAATACTTTAATAGTTCCGGATGGACGCGTTTCACTGTCTGTGACTCATGACCCCCCCCACCGCTCCCCAAAAAATTTTCAGGCATGCGATCTTTTCCTGCTTCAAGCCCTGATGCCACTTGACCCCAATAAGATGGCATTCCATGTCCCAAAAGTCAGTCTCTATGGCCAGAAATTGGTTCGATGGGCATGTTGGGTATATACTTTAAATTATCACGACTGCCATGATGAAGTAAAGGGAACAGCTAAATTAACTGCATATCAGGCCACTGTGACACTTGTTCCTCGGACAAGTGTACCAAGTTTATAAGATGATCTGCTAAAGTGTAAACATACCCACATATTCCGGAGATATCAACACTCACACATTAGTTTTCCAAACATCCTCGATAAAGATGTCAGTTCTCAGTTGGCAGCTGACATCATTATTAAACTGACCAATGGCGAACAAAGTCCAACCTATCCGCCAGGGCAGGCCCAGCCCAGAAGAATATGGAATAAAAGCTCTGTCTCATGAATGATCAGGATCCTTTCGGGGCGAAATACTGTGTGTTTTTTCCCTGTAAGGTCCAGCGCTGAACACTACATCTGGCTATACTTAGAATAAATGGTAATAACCTGAAGTCAGTCGTTTTGGCATTTTTCATACCAAGCATAGACTCAAAAGAACCGGGTGGAGTCAGCCAGACGGAAGTCCGAGGCTTCATTGGGGGGACTTGCAGTCTTCATGAGGAGAACCATTACATTGTCAGGTGAAAACAATTTTTTTATGGTCAATAGTTTGATTAGTTGGTTATAATTTGAGTAAGTGGGAATGGAAAAAGACTGTGTTTGTGTGTGTGTGCACGTGTGTGTGTGTTATGTTTGTAGAGGTGAAGCCATACCCACTAACTTTGCAGTATAATTCTCATTGTTTGTAGTCACACACACATAATAGAGGAGATTCAACTTCCTTTCTGTATCAGAGGTCAGTATCAGGTCGTTCAGCTTCTTGAATTCAAGCCAGAAATTTTAATATCTGTATCTTTCATGTGTTTTATGCATTTGATGCTTGTTGTCTGGTATGTCTTTATCATTGGAGGACAAACAGGATGCAGTCATGAATGTGACAGATGGTGATGTGAACATGACGGCTCCGGTGGACTCCCGGATGTTGCTGAATGATGCAGTGAGCAGGAGCATAATCGTCGTGATTCTCGGTATCATCATCAACTACATCAATGCCACAATGGTGCATACTTTCAGCAAACATTATGTAAGTATACACTTACTTTATTGTCTGAATAAGAACTTTGAGCTGACTTTAACTGATCCTAATATGACATGCGCTTCACAAATTAAGTGAAACATAAAGCAGATATAAATGGATTTGAGTTAGAATATGTTGTTGCATTGCATTAGGTGGTAATTAAATGTGTTTCTGATTTTCACTTTGACATTCTATGGAACAACAATCAACAATACCAAAATTGATATGAATAACACCGACATCATTATTCATCTTTATGTTCAAATGTTTGTTGTCATGAATGTTAAATATACAAACCTTTATATTTATATTATTTATGAGTATAATCATGGTTTTCTACACAAATGCACATTATCCGTATACTGTACTGATATCTACAAATTTACTTGATTGAAGTTTCATTTAGTATACTAGTCATTGATAGTATGTAGTTGAGGTTTCATTAACGATAGAATCAATATCATAGAAGACAGTTGTTATCCGATGTTCCTTATGATGTGGGATTGAACTTTAGTTTTCCAGATCTGGGCTGATTAAATATCTGCTTTTGATCATTTTCTTGTCTCAGTTCACATTATGGTACTGAATGATTTCTCCATAACCAGGCTAGACACACATTTTCTCCCAACTCCCACTGAACAGGACAACGTTATTTCCCAGCATTTTTCTCTGTTAGTTTCATCTTCTTGTTGTACAAAACATCAATGTTTATCTTGTGTTTTTGTTTTGTTTTGTAACATCTGTGTTCTTGCATGAAGAAGTTTCATAATTTTTTTTCCAAGCAAAATATATATTCAACATTATATTTATATTTTTGTTCATATACTTATTTGCACACTAACACACTTTTTTTTTTTTAAAGAAAACAAATATTTAAACTAGTTCTGTCAAACAATTATCCGTTTAATTAATTGCAGGGTTATTGTGGAATAATGTTGATGAGTCATGAATGATTCAATCACAGTGTTGATGTTACATGCTGTGTCAATGAAACCTTTCAAGCTAATTTTCTATAAATGATGTAAAAGTTGTTTTTTTGCAGTGAAAAAGATTTTTTTGTTATCTTGATTTCAGATCTTTAAGACAAACCCTCGTTACATCCTTTTCATTCATCTGGTGCTGAACGACATGATCCAGCTGACAGTTGGCATTTCCCTTTTCCTCCTTGTCTCCCTCTTCAAAACCATGTATGTGCTTGTCTGTGCTCTCCTCATCGTGCCGGCTGTGCTCACCACACAAAACACACCTCTCAATCTCCTTTTCATGGCGGTCGAGTGCTACATCTCCGTCTGCATCCCCCTGCGTTACAACCAATTATGTACAGTAAAGAGGACATACGCAGTCATCGGCACAATCTGGGCAGTAAGCTTTCTTTCTATCCTGCCAGACGTGATCCTCCTGTTGACCACCGAGTCTCAGCAGTTCCTCTTCAGCCTGGTGTTCTGCCACAGGGACATAGTGTTCAGGAGCAGCTACATTAGAAATAAGAGGGATGCCACTCACATTGTGTTCCTCGTGATAGTTTGGCTCACTCTCTACTACACATTCTTCAGAATTCTGTTTGTGGCCAAAACTGCAGATGCGAATGCAAACAAGGCCAGAAACACCATCCTGCTTCACGGTTTCCAGGTGTTGCTGTGCATGATTGTGTATGTGCAGCCTATGTTCATTCAGTTCTTGTTATCTCTCTTCCCTAGACAGAGGGGTTTGGTTCTTTTAAATGTTTTTGTCATCGGTCAAATCCTTCCTCGCTTTACAAACCCCATCGTTTACGGGGTGCGGGATGCAACTTTCAGGAAATACTTCAAAAGATATCTCAGCTGTGGCATCACGAGGCAAATTCATCCTCGGACGGAATTCAAGTTTTAAAACAGGTCTGACTCTCTTATTTATAACCACGTGTTTTTATTAAAACACATGCTGATTGATTGATTCCATTCAATATTCTTGTGTGTTTTCTTTACTCGCTTTTCATTAACTTGTTTTGGTGAATTGTATGTATGTGTGTCTGTGTGATGGGGTTCTTTTCACACGTTTCAAAAATAATATAGCATAGTTGAGGTTGACTGTTTCATAAAATTGTGTTTATTGAACAAAAAAATACTTCCGAGAGTACTGAACCAAGCTGAGTGTTTTTCAAGGCTCAGGAAACACTTGCAGGTGTCTCGAGTTATTTAGACGATTCAAGTGATTAGTTAAATAGCCTACTAGTATACTTTTTCATGATATTCTAATATTTTGAGATAGGATTTTTGAGTTTTCTTAAGCTGTAAGCCATAATCAGCAAAACTAAAATAATAAAAGGCTTGAAATATCTCAGTTGATTTGTAATGAATCCAGAATGTATGACATTTTTGTTTTTTCAATTGCATTTCAGAAAATAAAGAACTTTATCACAATATTCTAATTTCCTGAGACAGTCTATATTGATTGGGTTACATTGAATTACATTGCTAAAAAGAAAGGGAAATGCAGTTTTTCATTGACCAACACTAGACTAAAATGTCATCAGTTCTCATCAACCAAAATAGCCCAAGATTATTCTGATGAAAATAAGCCTAAAGAGCTCAGACCTTTAGTTGACTAAAACTTGATGGGACAAAAAATCGGGACAATAAAAAGTCATAATCGGCTCCGTCAATTATGAAGTGGAGGGCTCACGAGGAGAAACAGTCTTTACACCAGCGCCTCTTGAGGAATTAGGTTCCAGAGTCCAGGTTGTGTGCAGCTGAACCGGACTATTTCTAGGTCGGTACCTCTTAACGTCCCTCACAAGCTCAGGCTCCTTCCCCTCCAATGAGATGTCTTCCATGTCCCAAGAGTCAGTCTCTGTGTCCAGGAATTGGGCTGCTAAGGCACCTTGCCATTGACTGCCACCCAATTCACACTGCATTCTACCCTTATGGTTTCTTTGGCGGGTGGTGAGTCGACCGAGGGTCGGACCCTACCATGGAAATAAAGCCTCAGACATCATGCTTCGAGATCATGCCAACACCCCAACTTTCCGACCATGATAATGGCTGGCACACACCACAGGGCTGAGAGAACACACAGTCAGACATTAAAAAACAAAAAAAGAATCAAAAGAGCTTTCCCTTCTCTGACCTTATCATGTGTGGCATACACCATGGATCACAGCACACAATGACCAATTCTTCAAAAGAGTTTCAGGTTCTTCACTTCCAATGCTGTAAATCTTGTCTCGTCAAACTGGACTTTTCTTTATTCATCTCTGTCACTTCTGCCATAATTCTGAGATTAATGGTTTGAAAAGTTGTATTTATGCTTTGAGTAAGTAGAATGGAAGAAGACTGTGTGTGTGTGTGTGTGTGTGTGTGTGTGTGTGTGTGTGTGTGTGTGTGTGTGTGTATGCGCGCGCGCGTGCGCGCGCGTGCGTGAGAGTGTGTGAGTGTGTCAGAATGTGAGTGTGTTTGGTTTAGGGAATTGTTGTGGTTTGGGTTAGGTTTATGGCATAGGTCAGGGTTAGGCATTTATTTTTGATGGTTCGGGTTAGGGTAAGGGGCCAGCAAATGCATTATGCCAATGAGTGTCCTCACAATGATATAAGTATAAACATGTGTGTGTGTGTGTGTGTGTGTGTGTGTGTGTGTGTAAGTGAAGCCATACCGACTAACTTTGCAGTATAAATCTCATTGATTGCAGTCACACACTCATAATAGAGGAGATTCAACTTCCTGTCTGTATCAGAGGTCAGTAGCACGTCGTTCAGCTTCTTGAATTTCATGTGTTTTATGCATTTGATGCTTGTTGTCTGGTATGTCTTTATCTTTGGAGGACAAACAGGATGCAGTCATGAATGTGACAGACGCTGATGTGAACGTGACGGCTCCGGTGGACTCCCGGATGTCGCTGAATGACGTTGTGAGCAGGAGCATGATCGTGGCGCTTCTCGGTATCACCATCAACTACATCAATGCCACAATGGTGCACACTTTCAGCTCACATCATGTACGTGTACACGTTTCATTCATTGAAGAAGAACGATGGTCTGACTTTAACTGATCCTAATATGACATTTATCCTCTTGTTCAAATAATTGTGTTCATGAATGTTACCCATGCAACCTGTCATATTTGTATTTCTGTTACTTGTGAGGTGGTTTTCTACACACATGCAGATTCTCACTGCAATGATGGATAATATCTTTATGAGAATTATAATATCTACAAATTTACTGGGTTGAAGTTTCATATTAGAGTATACTAATCCTTGATACAAAACTATTAAATATGAAATGATGTATGTAATATTATAATATTATAATTATAATAGTATGTAATAATGTCATGTAATATTATAGAATACAGTGTTAGCTGATGTTCCTTATGATGTGGGATTGACATTTAGTTTTACAGATCTGGGCTGATTAAATATCTGCTTTAGGATCATTTTCGTGTCTCAGTTCACATTATGGTACTGAATGATTTCTCCATAACCAGGCAAGACACACATTTTCTCCCAACTCCCACTGAAGAGGACAACTTCTCCTGTAGATTCATAATTTTCCAGCATTTCTCTCTGTTAGTTTCATCTTCTTGTTGTGCAAAAACAACAATGTTTATC
This sequence comes from Salarias fasciatus, assembly GCF_902148845.1. Lineage (NCBI taxonomy): Eukaryota > Metazoa > Chordata > Actinopteri > Blenniiformes > Blenniidae > Salarias > Salarias fasciatus. Next base: position 28,667,736 of record NC_043749.1, read on the forward strand.
TTAGGGACCAGACAGTAGGGGTCGATGGTTGTGTATTGGTTTCCTTTTGCTACATCTATTTTCATATTCTTATTGACACACACACACACACACACACACACACACATACACACATACACACACACACACACACACACACACACACACACACACACACACACACACACACACACATTATTTCTTAAAAAAGAAGAAACAATCTTGCTACTGTAGAATAATGTCAATGAGTCACGATTGATTCAATTACAGTATTGATGTTACATGCTGTTTTAATGACAACTTTCATGCTGTTTATACTTGAATGCATGGAAAGGATGTGAATGGATGGAATTTTTTATTTTTTATTTTTAGCAATGAAATTAATTTTGTGTAATCTTGATTCATTTCAGATCTTTAAGACAAACCCTCGTTACATCCTTTTCATTCATCTGGTGCTGAACGACATGATCCTGCTGACAGTCACCGTCTCCGTCTTCCTCCTGGCCTACATCTTCAACACCATGTATGTGATCGTCTGTGCTCTCTCCGTCGTGCCAGCTGTGCTCACCGCACAAAACACTCCTCTCAATCTCCTTTTCATGGCGGTCGAGTGCTACATCTCCGTCTGCATCCCCCTGCGTTACAACCAATTATGTACAGTAAAGAGGACATACGCAGTCATCGGCACAATCTGGGCAGTAAGCTTTCTTTCTTTCCTGCCAGACGTGATCCTCCTGTTGGCCACCGAGTCTCAGCAGTTCCTCTTCAGCCTGGTGATCTGCCACAGGGACACAGTGTTCAGGAGCAGCTACAGCATAAACAAGAGGGATGCCACTAACATTGTGTTCCTCGTGATAGTTTGGCTCACTCTCTACTACACATTCTTCAGGATTCTGTTTGTGGCCAAAACTGCAGATGCGAATGCAAACAAGGCCAGAAACACCATCCTGCTTCACGGTTTCCAGGTGCTGCTGTGCATGATTGTGTATGTGCAGCCTAAATTCACTCAGTTATTGCTCTTTCTCTTCCCTGGACAAGCAAGATTGGTTTATTTTGCTGTTTTTGTCATCAGTCAAATCCTTCCTCGCTTTTCAAACCCCATCGTCTACGGGGTGCGGGATGCAACTTTCAGGAAGTACTTTAAAAGATATCTCAGCTGTGGGCTCACAAAGGAAATTCTTCCTCAGACGGAATTCAAGTTATAATACAGGTATGACTTTCATCGTCATAATCGGGTGTTTGTATTAAAACACATTGGCCCTCATTTATCAGGTTTTTAGTCCGGCCATATATGGGCGTACGCCTGTCGTATGTCCATATGAAAGACAGGTTCGGCATTAGTCAATATGATCGTGATCATATGGAAACATGCAATCTCACGACAGGTCTGACATCGTGTACGCAAGATTCAGTCAGTGTGGATTTGCAGTGTAATGCAAAAAAACCTGACGGAGCGTGAAACTAATTATAAAGCACATCTCAAAAACACCATAAAACGTAAGCAGCACATATTCATATACATATTCAGTCCAAATTAAAAAGTGAAAGAATGAAAAATAAAATAATGCCCTTACAGAATACCGTATAAAATTCCCCCTTGTGGGAATAATCAAGGATTTTTTACTTTCGATAACTTTGCTGGCCCATCCTGCCATGGAGATGAGCACAGTTTAAACTGTGTGAAAAGATGCATACAGTGCTGCGGAGCAGCTTCAGACCCAGCGGGAGAAACGCTGCTGTTTAGCCCCGAAAAGACGTGCGACTTTTTTTGGTCGGTGCAATTTTACACAATATTGCATTGGCTGATAGAGTTACTTTTGATGCACTGGTGCCACGAGAGGCTCCGATGTGGTAACCAGCATGCTGGATGGAGGAGACAGGACCTGAAGAACCACTACTGAAAGGTAAATATACTCTAAAGTTGAGCAAACGATTTATTTATTCAGTGATATGATGCCAGCAGCCTAGAAAATAACATATTAGCTAAAGGGAGATTAAATACAGACAAAGGACGTTCAGTCAAACATTTTATTAAGACTTCTATAAATTGTCTTTCATTTAAGCAGCACTGGCAGCAGATGGCACCGCCCTCGTGGCTTGAGTCCCGGGTCCGCTCAGTCCTGTGTCCGGTTTGGTCCGGTGTCCTGATCGGCACCAGGTACGGGTGTGTGTCTCGGTGGGACTGTCACCACCGTGGGAAGGACACCTGGCTGCGGTGCCGTTGCTGTTTGACTCTGAGACATAATTAAACCAAACAATAAAAATCTGAGCTGTATAACGTGAGTCAGCTGCATTATTTTTAATTAAATTCACGAATCTATAATCTGTTCAGACCTCAGCCGGTGTCCGTTCGTCCAGACGACGCTGTTAACCGCTGACGTGATCATCCTTCAGACGGCGTTTTTTTATTCTCCTTTAATTCCAGTTTTTATTCTTCCAAAGAGCTCATCCTGAGGATCGATTACCAGCTCAGAAAAAGTTATTTTTTCATCAAAATCGCTCCTTTTCCATGTTTGACCTCAGTGGGTGCAGCTTCAGAACAATGCATATTCAGGGCCCAACATGGTTAATGACGATCAAATTCAGCCGCTGCATTTATCAACACCCGTTCAGTCAAACGAGGCAAGGCGAGGTACGGAAGTTCCACTAATGCTGCGCGAGCCCCATCGTTCGATGAGCTCACCACTCAGATATAAATCCGTTTGAAAGATCGTTTGATAAATGAGGGCCACTCTGATTGATTCAATTCACATTCTTCTGTGTTTTCCTTACTCACTTTTCATTAACTTGTTTTGCTGTAAATTCTATGTATGTATTTATGTATATGTTTGTATGTATGTACTGTGTGTAAATTCACTGTGAGGACTCATGCTCTTTTCATGAAAATCATGAAAGATATCCAAACTCTCTAAATCTAAAATCCAAAGGGATTTTATTGATGGAACGTGAAATATCTGGATGTGTCCTCCAGTTGCAGCAACAGCCTGACCACCTGAAGTGCCTCCAAGAGGCTTGGAATATGTGACGTGGTTTTCATGATTTGCTTTGGAAAGGTTATTTAATTACTTTTTTTCACAAGTGCTTTTTTCTACTGTTTGAGCAGTCCCCATGTGCTTTGTAATTGTTAATCACATTTACCCATTCCCATGTGACTGCCATGCACGGTGATCAGTTCATCTATTGAGAGCGGTCTGTGGTTAGTATCTTCTGCAGCTGCATGGTCAAGATCATTCGTTTTGAACAAGATCAATCAATCAATCAATGTATTTTTATATAGCCCAGTATCACAGTATTGGGATTTCCACTTCATAACTATGGCTATCAGTAACTGTTATCAATACACCAATTTAATAAAAAAAAGAATATCTATCTATCTATCTATACATCTATATCTATCTATCTATCTATCTATCTATCTATCTATCTATCTATCTATATATGTGTGTGTGTGTGTGTGTGTGTGTGTGTGTGTGTGTGTGTGTGTGTGTGTGTGTGTGTGTGTGTGCAGTTCTTATAGTGGACAGGAGGAAGTCACAAAGAGGACTACATACACAACCATGCATGTACAACACATGGTAAAACAAGAGGGTATTGGGATTTCCACTTCATAACTATGGCTATCAGTAACTGTTATCAATACACCAATTTAATAAAAAAAAGAATATCTATCTATCTATCTATACATCTATATCTATCTATCTATCTATCTATATATGTGTGTGTGTGTGTGTGTGTGTGTGTGTGTGTGTGTGTGTGTGTGTGTGTGTGTGTGTGTGCAGTTCTTATAGTGGACAGGAGGAAGTCACAAAAAGGACTACATACACAACCATGCATGTAAAACACATGGTAAAACAAGAGGGTATTGGGATTTCCACTTCATAACTATGGCTATCAGTAACTGTTATCAAAGATCAATTTAATTAAAAAAAAATTCGATTTATATATACATATATATATATATATATGTAACCCAGACAAGTGTGAGAGAATATATGAAGATTATTCAATTATGGAATGAGTTTTGCAAAGAAGTGAAATTTATGTTTGTTTGAGTAAATGTTTACCATCTGACTGACAGAGATAAGGAATGACATGTATGAGTTGTATTTTATTTTTGTTTTGTTTTGAAGGGCGACACACAGGAAGTTCTGTGTATGTGTTTTCTTATTGGCCGCCCTGGTGTATATTAGCTTGATTGACTGAATCCGGGGGAGGAGGTGTGTCCTATGCGTATGCTTGACGGCAGAAGCCACGGAGAGGAGACGCGGCCGTCGGACTAATTAAGCGTTTTCCCTGAGATCGCTAGCCCAGCGGCTGTCGGGGGACACGGAGTCCTGCGTTGTGGACCGGCGGTAGTCCGGAGCCACCCGATCTGGCCGGTTACAATCCTGTTTGGGCCATCAGCGCCGTAGCCTTCGCTGGCACAGTGGAGGCAGAGGAGAGTTTGCTGCACAGGCAAACTCTGCAGACTCTTCACCGATCCGGCCTGGAGGTGAAGACTACGACCTGAAGGAAGGCGCTGAGGCACAGGACGGCTGACTGGGCTCCCTGGACGCTTCTGCTGATCATCACCATCGTCATCATCTTCGTAATCATCACCATCGTCATCATCTTCGTCATCATCGCCATCGTCATCATCAGGACACTCCTGGATTCTCTGGCGCAGGATTCACAATACTGAAGCTACGGACCAGGTACTCTTTTCTTTTCTTTATTTTGTGCTCTGAGAGCGAAGCTGCCTTTGAGTTTCTGGCCTCACCGCTCCCAAGCATCGCCCAGGCCTGCAACTTAGGACAGTAAGCCAGGTGTGTGTGTGTGTGTGAGTGGGCCCCTCATACTTTACTTTAACCCCTCTAAAGCAGATGGATTTCGGTTTTGGTTTACTTTGTTGTTTCAGTAAATTATGATCTCTCTTGAACTTATGGTTTGGTGTTTTTGCTTCATCTGCTTCTGCTTGTGACTGATTTGACTCAGGGAGAGCAATTAAGTGAAGAAGCTTCATCCATTTATTCAACAGATAAAGATATAAGGATCTGGGAGGCCCTTACCTCAGACAGTGGGTAAAGGTTACATATATATATATATATATATATATATATATATATATATATATATATGTATATATATATATATATATGTGTGTGTGTGTGTATGGTTCCGAAATCGGATGGCAGCTGGAGGCCGTGTGGTGATTTTCGGCGCCTGAATAACATCACCAAGCACCTTTCACAGGTAAAAGGCCACAAAGTGCTTCACAACACAATAAACAACAATAAAAGCAACAATTACATACAAATAAATAGTCAGATAGATAAATAGATAAATCGTCAAAAACGGATCAAATCTGGCCCGGAAACTAAGAAAATGCTTGAGCAAACAGAAAGGTTTTAAGTTGTGATTTAAAAGTGTTGACAGATGTAACTGCGCGGAGAGAGAGCGGGAGATCATTCCAGAGCCTGGGAGCAACGGCCTGAAATGATCGAGCTCCATCTTTCTCACTAAATCCATCTTTTCCAAGGTGGATTTAGTGAGGGGCTATCACCAGGTCCCAGTGCACCCCGGGGACGTGCCCAAGACTGCTGTGATCACTCCATTTGGACTGTTTGAGTTCCTGCGGATGCCGTTTGGTCCTAAAACCTGATGAACTTTGTGCTGCGGGAGCTGCCTTTCCTGTTTGTGTACCTGGATGACATCCTGGTGGCCAGTGCCTCGGCCGAGGAGCACCTGTTACACTTGCGGCGGCTCTTCGGGAGGCTTACGGAGCACGGACTGGTTATTAATCCAGCCAAATGCCGATTTGGCTTCTCGGAAATTGAGTTCCTAGGTCATCACGTCAGGGTCACCAGTGTGGAGGCTGTGGAAGGAGGAGACGGACGCTGGACTCAGATTGAGCGTGATTTATTCTTGGCATCAACCGTGACAGCTGTCAACCAGGAAGCTCACATTGACAGAACACTTCCGCCTATTTATCTCCACCGACAGTGCAACACACCCCCCTATGTCACCAACCCCCGCCAACATGCTGCAGCCCACCAATGCCGACCCGCAGGTAGGAACCAGCCTTCACACTTCCTCCGGGTTCAGAGCTGAGTTTCTGCCATTACCGTGGAAACGTTTTGACTTGATCAGTGGAGTAAAGGCGCCTCAGAGGAAGGAAGAAGACCGAAAGTAATGACTTTGTGTTTAAATGTAAATCATTCCACCATGGAGAACTTTTATTTTTTCCCCTGCACCTCACGGTCTACCTGGTGACAGGTTGAGCACCCCAAGTTTACATGCTCAGCGATCCCCATTCAAACCACGGCGCACAGACGACGCCATGGCTGCATTTGCACTTCATGCCACTAGGTGTGCTGTTTGCATGTTCAACCTTATTTTACACAGACACCGGACAGATACAGGGCACTGCAGGCGCTGCAGGCGCGGCAGGCTCTCTCTGCGTGTTGTTAAAAAAAGAGTGTGAGCCGGCGAGACGTGGTAATATGTTCAATGATGCGATGCATCGTTTTTTCAATAAAAGAGAAGAACTGAAGGATCATTTCCACACATTTTATTTACGTCGTAGTAATTAAACTATATCGCAAGTAGTTTTTGTACTCAAAAGACCAAGATTCCTTGCAGATAGAACATGCGCAGAACAGTATTTCATGTCCCTTTCGACCGGGCTTTTAAATATGAATATGAACATTATTCCGTCAATATTCCACTTAAGAAGGGGTTAATGCCTCCATTTAAATGTACTCAATATCGTTGAACGCATGGACGAGAAATCTCGCGGCATTTCGATCTCGCGAGATCTCATCCCTAATATATATATATATATACAGTATATATAACTTGTGTGTATACAAGGGTGAAGAAACACCCTTGCGAAGGAAGCTGGTCACTTGTCCTGTGGGAGTGTCAAAGGACAGACCTTGTGAAAGTGGAGGCCGTGTTGCCTCTTCTCTTTCATTTGGTCTGGAGTTGTAGGCCTTCTTTTTGTTAGCTGTTAGCAGTGCTGCTAGTCAGCCATCCACAGAAGCAAGACAGTGTCCCTGGATAGTTCCTGAGCAGATGATCAGATCTCAACAGAGGGCAGGGCAGGGCAGGGCAGGGCAGGGCTATCTCCCCCACCCCACCCTGCTGTTTTGTGCCTTCCAGCAAAGAGGCACACTCATGAAGTCTTAAATCATGACAAATTAAACAATTTCTTTTGTGTAACCACGAATCCCAACAAGGGTAAACTGAGAAGTTCAAACATGGCGCTGTGGAGCCATGAACCCAGTCCCGGCGCGGGCTTCTCAGGTGCCCTGGGCAAGGCCGACGCGAGCGCCCCGTGGTAGTGTCGCGGAGTTGGGGGGGCTACTTGCGATATAGTTTAATTACTACGACGTAAATAAAATGTGCGGAAATGATCCTTCAGTTCTTCTCTTTTATTGAAAAAATAAAGAGAGCATTGGAAAGAGCACACCGCACGTTAGCAAAACCAAAACAGGGTCAAACGAGAGCTGTAATCATTCTTTTTCAAGATTGTGAGTTTGTGTTTCACACAGCCAAGAAGCGGGTGATCACTCATGAGGGTCACAAGATCTATTTTGCACAAGATTTTTCAGTTGAAACCATGAAGACATGGAGCCCATTCAGTGCAGTGAAGAAAAAATTCATTGAGACTAGGTCCCTCCGGGGGTTTCAACTACATCCTTGCAAGACGAGGATTCTACTCCCGACCATGGACTTGGCTCTCTGTATGCGATCCCTCAGTCATGGCTCTAGTCCACCTAAGCGACAGCCTCTTCTTCCAGGGTTTTGGTGGTCTGACTTTTTAGTTTCCCATAGTGGAATGGACCGTCAATCACAGAGAGAGAGAGGGGTAGAGAGAGGGGGGAGAGAGAATCGGAGAGATAATTTTATTTTCATTGAAGTGGACCTGGGTTCAAAGATTTGCACAATCAATCCATGACTCCATCAAGCTCATTTTCCCAACACCACCTTACTCCTGCTACAAAGAGGTTACCAACGTGCAAGGGAGACACATTGAAGGAGGAGGGTGTGTGACTATTGGTTTGCTTAGTTATCAGCCAATCAGCACATCATTGTCATAGGAATGACAGCCCATAATGCACGCGTGAGCACGCGCACAGTCTCTCTCTCTCTCTCTCTCTCTCTCTCTCTCTCTGACCACTACTGTGTGTTTTTTAACACCAGTTTTAACCAGCAGGAAGCCCCAGTGACAACGGTGAGGAGACGCTACCGCCGTGCAGTGGCTGCAGATTTTATAGAGATTTTACGGAGTACTCCTGCTGTGATTTTCCCTGCACCCTGTGATTTTATCGTTTATGATTTTAACAATACACTGAAGTCCAGCCTGGACTCAGTAGCTCCACTAAAACAATCAAAAGACCCAAACCCCGGGGGAGAAAAAATAATATCAACAAACTGAAAAGAAACTCCAGGAGAGCTGAGAGAAAGTGGAGGAAATCCAAGTTGACTGTGCATTACAAGATCCTGCGTCAACAATAGGGATGGGACGAGATCTCGTGTCACGAGATCCCGCGAGATCGCAATTCCGCGAGATCCCGCGAGATCGAATGCCGCGAGATTAAGTACGTTTATATCAAGGCAAAAACTCTTTATTAACTGGAATATTGACGGAACGATACATTACAAGGCGCACAGCCATATAAACACGTGCAACCCCCTGAATATGCTCATATTCATATTTAAAAATCCGGTCGAAAAGGACATGAAATACTGTTCTGCGCATGTTCTATCTGCAAGGGATCTTGGTCTTTTGAGTCCACAAACTACTTGTGATACAGTTTAATTGATACGACGTAAAGAAGATGTGCGGAAACGATCGTTCAGTTCTTCTCTTTTATTGAAAAAACGGTGCATCGCATCAATGCACATTTTACCACGTCTTACCGGCTCACACTCTGTTTCTAACAGCATGCAGAGAGAGCCTGCAGCGGCTGCGGCGCCCTTCTTCCTCTGTGGTGTCTGTGTAAAATAAGGTTGAACATGCAAACAGCGCACCTAGTGGCATGAAGTGCAAATGCAGTCATGGCGTCGTCTGTGCGCCACGGTTTGAATGGGAATAGGGGAACTAGGCGGCCGCCTCGGGCGCTGTGTAGAGAGGAGGGCAACGTGACCGTACAAGGGGCACTCCGACCCGACACGCCATGTTCCGACGCTGCATGTGAGTACCGCGCTGCCCCCCCCCCCCCCCGCCGCCGCCGCCGCCGCCGCCGCCGCCCCCCCGTTCTCGTGTCGTCTCGATCTCGTGGACTCAATCTCGCGAGACATCTCGTCCCGTGAAATTTGTGTCTCGTCCCACCCCTAGTCAACAACTTAAAATTTACAATAATACAGTGAAACAGGCCAGAACTTCCCACTTCTACCAACTCATATCAGAAAATGAAGACAATCCCCAGTTCCTCTTCTCTACCTTCAGCATTTTAACAGGCACTGATTTTAATAAAGCCTTCAAGGCTCCAACAGACGCTCTCTGTGAGAGCTTAGCAGACCACTTCAGAACTAAAATCATGGACATCAGGTCCAGTCTATTACCCCAACAAGTCTTATCAGTGAAGAGGGGGTGCAGGATAATATTCTGATAATAACTGTCCACCTGTCAAAAAATCATTTGGTAAGGCAATTCAGCACCCCTCCCGTACATGGTGCCCTAAGTGACTGCCTAATGATGCGTTCACACCGGACGCGAATAGCGCGGCGAGAGCGGCCGATTTACATAGAAAATATATTGTTTTCGCGCAGCCAGGAAGCGGCGAGCCGTCACACAGCGCGAATTCAGGGAATTGAGCGGTGGCCGCTCCGCCACTCTACTTGCGCGAACCGCTCTACTCGTGCCGCTGAAAGTTGGGAATGTTGAACTTCTGAGCGAATTCGCGAGCGGCAAACCAATCACAGAGCCGCTCTATATGACGTCATTTATGACGTTCCCTCTGGGATCTGTAGTTCCTGTGCTGGACCGTCCAACGGACTGTACTCAACATAGTCCTAGGCTTTACTTTTTATTGTCTCATGCTAGCTGTTGCCAAAGCTGTCCGTCCCTGGGAGAGGGATCCCTCCATACTGTGGTTCTCCCCAAGATCTCTTCTTTTCCCACTGGGTTTTTGGAGTTTTTTCTTGTCGGATGTGAGGGTCTAAGGCGGTGGTTGCTTCGTTTTGTCTCGTTACTGAATTTGACATAATATTATGCTTATTCACTGTTTTTATTTTTACCAATCAATGTAACATCTTGAAGCCCTCTGAGGCAACTGCTGTTGTGATACTGGGCTATACAAAAATAAAATTGATTGATTGATTGATTGAAACTCACCATGCTCTGAACGCCTCTGCAAAATATGATGAATCCAGACACTTCACCAGGACTCACGACGATTACGTTGTCTGGCTTTATCAAGCAATTAAGCAGACCGCCGGCAACAGAGACGCAAATTCAGCGGCAGCCGCTGTTGGGTCACAAAATGCACACTCGGCCAACCAGGCACTACTCGCAGGAATCGCGCCGCGCTACTTGCGTCCGGTGTGAACACACCATAAGTTTGCCTGTGCCCAGGGTCGGCCTGCTGTCAAATGTAAAACTACCAAGTTCTAGTAGAATCTGGACTGGGAGTCATGACACTTTGGAGGAACACATTGTTGCTGCTGTCCATCTACTGGCACTTGTCCACAATAACTATTTACTATGGCCATGGAGCATATGCACTGCAGCAGTGTTTCCACATCTACATAGACACAGAGCCTGGGTGTTTCAGAAAAGTTGAATTTGGTTGCTTCAGCTAGAACGATATCAGTTAAAAGCTGATGACTGTGCTGAATTGTAAAATGAAAACAAAAAAAATTCCCATTGTGAGTTCACACACTTAACGTTCTGGGGACTTGAAGTCTTCATGAGGAGAAATATTACATTTTTAATTGTTTGAGTTTTGTTTATGATGTGAGTAAGTGGGAATGGAATAAGACTGTGTGTGTGTGTGTGTGTGTGTGTGTGTGTGTGTGTGTGTGTGCGTGTGTGTGTGTGTGTGCGCCCGTGCGTGCTTTGCGTGTGTGTGTGTGTGCGCCCGTGCGTGCTTTGCGTGTGTGTGTGTGTGCGCCCGTGCGTGCTTTGCGTGTGTGTGTGTGTGCGCCCGTGCGTGCTTTGCGTGTGTGTGTGTGTGCGCCCGTGCGTGCTTTGCGTGTGTGTGTGTGTGCGCCCGTGCGTGCTTTGCGTGTGTGTGTGTGTGCGCCCGTGCGTGCTTTGCGTGTGTGCATGTGTGTGCGCCCGTGCGTGTGTGCGTGTGTGCATGTGTGTGTGCTGTTTGTAGAGGTGAAGCCATACCCACTAACTTTGCAGTATAAATCTCATTGTTTGCACTCACACCCTCATAATAGAGGAGATTCAACTTCCTGTCTGTATCAGAGGTCAGTATCAGGTCGTTCAGCTTCTTGAATTCAAACCATAATTTTCAATATCTGTATCTTTCATGTGTTTTATGCATTTGATGCTTGTTGTCTGGTATGTCTTTATCTGTGGAGGACAAACAGGATGCAGTCATGAATGTGACAGACGCTGATGTGAACGTGACGGCTCCGGTGGACTCCCGGATCTCGCTGAATGACGTTGTGAGCAGGAGCATAATCGTGGTGGTTCTCAGTATCACCATCAACTACATCAATGCCACCATGGTGCACACTTTCAGCTCAAATTATGTACGTGTGCACGTTTCATTCTTTGAACAAGAGCCTTGGTTTGACTTTAACTGATCCTAATATGACGTTTATCCTTTTGTTCAAATATTTGTGTTGATGAATGTTACTCATGCAACGCATCATATTTCTATTTCTATCACTTGTGAGGTGGTTTTCTACACACATGCAGATTCTCACTGCAATGATGGATAATATCTTCATGAGAATTATAATATCCACAAATTTACTGGGTTGACCTTTCATACTAGAGTATAGTAATCCTTGATACAAAACTATTAAATATTAAATAATGTATGTAATATTATAATATTATAATTATAATAGTATGTAATAATATAATGTAATATAGAATACAGTTTTTATCTGACCTTCCTTATGATGTGGGATTGACCTTTAGTTTTACAGATCTGGGCTGATTAAATATCAGCTTTAGGATCATTTTCGTGTCTCAGTTCACATTATGGTACTGAATGATTTCTCCATAACCAGGCCAGACACACATTTTCTCCCAACTCCCACTGAAGAGGACAACTTCTCCTCTGGATTCATAATTTTCCAGCATGTCTCTCTGTTAGGTTCACATTCTTGTTATTCTTGTTGTACAAGTATCAATATTTATCTTAGGGACCAGACAGTAGGGGTCTATGGTTGTGTTTTGGTTTGGGATGTCCCGATCCGATCACGTGATTGGAAATCGGCCCCGATCATGTGATTACGGACTCGCTCAGGATCGCAAGTTTCCACTCGATTTGGACTTGGTTGGATATATACGTTTATTTTTTCTTTAATTTCCTTTTTAACTCATTGAAGCCGGGACGCATTTACGGTAGTGGCATTGTTGCGCAATTCGACCATTAAACCCAGAAGCGCTGTTGCACAGTTCTACCATTGACGCCGGGTCTTTTTTTCTTCTTTGCGCAAATCAGCTGTTTCTTGGGCAATGAAATGCATCAAACTCGCGCATATGCTTAACTGATCCTGTTTCCAGGTACAGATGGTGTTGCTGCACTGCCTCGTAACTTTGTATTGAACGTTTCTGGCCACTGCTGCACACTGACGCATGCTTCAGTGGTAATGCGTGCCCGGCTTTAATGGGTTAAATGAGATGTGCTTTGGTTTTCCGTGCTACAGAAAGGTGTAATGACAGAGAAAATGTATTTATTTTCTGATTGTTATTTTTAGTCACAGAAATGCACTGTTTTAAGTGTTGTTTTGAACTGACGTTAAGAAAATAAAAAAGGAGAACTTTTCATAAGTTTTTTTAGTTTTTTTATAGATAATGTACATATATTACTATATTAGAAAAGAATTGGATCGGGACTCGAAATCGGCAGATACTCAAAATGATAGGACTCGGACTCTGTGGCAAAAATACCTGATCGGGATGTCCCTAGTTTTGGTTTTCCTTTGCTACATCTATTTTCATATTCTTATTGACACACACACACACAGACACACACACACACGTTTGTACTTATATCATTGTGAGGACACTCATTGACATAATGCATTTCCCAGCCCCTTACCCTAACCATCAAAAATAAATGCCTAACCCTAACCTATGCCCTAAACCTAACCTAAATCCAATTGTAAACCTAAATTAAAAACCAAGTCTTAACCCTTTGAGGGTTAAGACTTGGTTAAGGGTTAAGGGCATTTATCCTTGAATGCATGGAAAGGATGTGAATGGATTTTTTATTTATTTTTTTTATTTTTTTAGCAATGAAATTAATTTTGTCTCATCTTGATTCATTTCAGATCTTTAAGACAAACCCTCGTTACATCCTTTTCATTCATCTGGTGCTGAACGACATGATCCTGCTGACAGTCACCGTCTCCGTCTTCCTCCTGGCCTACATCTTCAACACCATGTACGTGCTCGTCTGTGCTCTCTTCATCGTGCCGGCTGTGCTCACCATACAAAACACACCTCTCAATCTCCTTTTCATGGCGGTCGAGTGCTACATCTCCGTCTGCATCCCCCTGCGTTACAACCAATTATGTACAGTAAAGAGGACATACGCAGTCATCGGCACAATCTGGGCAGTAAGCTTTCTTTCTTTCCTGCCAGACGTGATCCTCCTGTTGACCACCGAGTCTCAGCAGTTCCTCTTCAGCCTGGTGATCTGCCACAGGGACACAGTGTTCAGGAGCAGCTACAGCATAAACAAGAGGGATGCCTCTAACATCGTGTTCCTCGTGATAGTTTGGCTTACTCTCTACTACACATTCTTCAGGATTCTGTTTGTGGCCAAAACTGCAGATGCAAATGCAAACAAGGCCAGAAACACCATCCTGCTTCACGGTTTCCAGGTGCTGCTGTGCATGATTGTGTATGTGCAGCCCAAATTCACTCAGTTCTTGCTTTTCCTCTTCCCTGGACAGGCAAGATTGGTTTATTTTGCTGTTTTTGTCATCAGTCAAATCCTTCCTCGCTTTTCAAACCCCATCGTCTACGGGGTGCGGGATGCAACTTTCAGGAAGTATTTTAAAAGATATCTTAGCTGTGGGCTCACAAAGGAAATTCTTCCTCACACGGAATTCAAGTTATAATACAGGTCTGACTTTCACAGTTATAGATAGATAGATAGATAGATAGATAGATAAAACTTTATTAATCTCCCAAAGGGAGAAATTCAAGTGTCCAGCAGCACACACAAAACATTTGCACGCAAATAAATAACAAAAGTACAATAAAATAGTGCTAATGTACTCGGTTCGACTCGGTTCGACTCAAATAATCCGGTATTTGTATTAAAACACATTGGCCCTCATTTATCAAACGGTAGTACGGCCGTATATGGGCGTACGCCCGTCGTATGTCCATATGAAAGGTGGGTTCAGCATTTGTCAATATGATCGTAATTGTATGGAAACATGAAATCTCACGACAGGTCTGACATCGTGTATGCAAGTTTCAGTCAGTGTGGATTTGCAGTGCAGTGCAAAAAAACCTGACGGAGCGTGAAAATAATTATAAAAGAACATCTCAAACACACCATAAAAAAACAAGCAGCATATATTCAGTACAGATTAAAAAGTGAAAGAATAAAAAAATTAAATAATGCCCTTACAGAATATGCTATAAAATTCCCCCTTGTGGGATTAGTAAAGGATTTTTAACTTTTGATAACTCTGCTGGTCCATCCTGTCACAGAGGCCCTGTCCACACGGAGCCAAAACGGTCATATTTTACAAAACGAATTGCATAAAGATGGAGTCAGCAAAAAAAAAAAAAAAAAAAAGCATCCACATTAGTGAACTGAAGACGCATGTAAACGCTGTAATACATATGCCAAGCCCACTGGCAGCCTTGTAGTGCAATAGTAGTTGGGTAGTGCGCATGCCTATAAAAGCACGTTGTATTCACGTTGTATTGTAAACAAATGCAAAAGATGGCGACCTCTGGAGCGAAAGTTAAGGAGGTGGTGTAGCAGACGGAGATTCTACATCAATAGCCATAAAAGAGAAGTGAGCGTCTGAAGCACATACACGATACTGTAGAACGCCATTGTTGTTGTGGTTCTGTCGGACTTCCATGCATACGTCCTGTTGAAGAGGCGGGGCGATGACGTAATCCTCTCAATAAATATATGCTGCAAAGGCGTAACAGCGGAGACGTCTCAGGCGCATCTTCAGGTTTTTCCACTCTGGGACCCGGCTTCAAACTTTGTCATTTTCAGAGCCCTGTGACGCTGGCTCCGTGTGGACGATGGGTGACTTAGTACAAACATTTGTGCGGATTTCTCTGAGCTTGGCTCCGTGTGGACAGGGCCAGAGATGAGCACAGTGCAGAAAGAAGCACACACTGCTGCAGAGCAGCTTCAG